>NC_086175.1:129529739-129829739 GCF_023053635.1 Elgaria multicarinata webbii | reverse complement strand
TGCCAGGCGAGCCTTGTCGGGGAGATCATTCCACAATTGAGGGGCCACCACGGAAAAGGCCCTCTCCCTTGTTGCCATCCTCCAAGCTTCCCTCGGAGTAGGCATTCGGAGGAGGACATTAGATGTAGAGCACAGTGAGCGGGTAGGTTCGTGTCGGGAGAGGCGTTCTGTCAGGTATTGTGGTCCCAAACTGTGTAAGGCTTTATAGGTCAAAACCAGCACCTTGAATTGGGCTCAGAAACATACAGGCAGCCAATGCAGGCAGGCCAGAATTGGTCTTATAAGTTCAAACCTTCTAGTTCTGGTTATCAATCTGGCCACTGCATTTTGCACAAGCTGCAGCTTCTGAACCGTCTTCAAAGACAGCCCCACATAGAGTACACTGCAGTAATCTAATTTGGAGGTTACTAGCGTATGGACAACTGAAGTTAGGCTATCCCTGTCCAGATAGGGGCGTAGCTGGGCCACCAACCGAAGTTGGTAGAAGGCACTCCGTGCCACCAGAATACTGTTTTTGATAGCAGAACATGTGAGTGTGCCCTATTCGAAGCTCTATCTGCAAGCGCAAGCACATGACCGCCAAAAATAGTTGTCCATTGTCACATACATGCCCACATTCATCTTCTTCCCAATTCCCAGTTCAATTTGTGCAGATTTCTTAATTTGTTGAAATGTCCCCTGCAGGCTGAAACAGCTCCATTTTAGTCTAGGGAGGAAAGTTGCGCAAATCGACCATTTGATCATTGCTCAATTTGCCAGAGTTTCCCGTTTGTGCAGAGTCAGAAGCAACTGCAAATGCGAACAGTAATCAGGAATAAGACAAGAGGCGAGACAACGTTGGAGAAATCCTAGCCATCTCGAACATGGCACATCTGCCCAAACCTAGAATCAGTTTAGGAAGCTATTGTTCACATCCCCTCTAACCTTCTGCAGATGAAAGTAAGCGACACTCTTATAGACCTGTATCTTAACAACCTTGTTCTCAGACACTGAATCTACTACTACATAATATGAATGGGGCGTGTCTGTTTTTTTCCACCCTCCCTCAAAACCCTAGAACCCAATGGGGTCATCCCATGAAGCTGATTGGTGGGAGATTCTGGACAGATAAAAGAAAGGACTTTGGCACACTCCGCATAGTTAAATTATGGAATTCGCTACCACAAGATGTAGTGATGGCCACCATTCTGGATGGCTTTAAAAAGGGGTTGGATAAATTCCTGGAGGAGAAGGCTGTCAATGGCTACTAGTCCTGATAGCCACGTACTGCCTCCAGTATCAACAACAGTACAACAGTTGCTGGGGAACATGGGTGGAAGGGTGCTGTTGCTGGTTGGCCACTGTGTGAACAGAATGCTGGACTAGATGGACCTTGATCTGATCCAGCAGAACTCTTCTTATGTTCTTATGTCTTCCTTGGACTGTATCCTTTTCCTCTGTAACAGCCTGTCATAGGAAGACCGGAAAGTGCCTTATTCCAAAGTCAGACTACTGCTGCGTCTGGCTCAGTATTGTCTATACCAGGGGCAAGAGATATGGCATTCACCAAGGTGCTCTACTCATCTCAATTTCAAGAGGGAGCATCTGTACAGGTGTGATCGCAACACCTGATGGAATGGCTTTTCTGGTATAAATCTACCTGTATATTATGTTCCTCATCTAAGGCCTTCCTCCAGGTACCTCCTTTGAGGGAGGCTCAGAAAGTGGCAACAAACGAGAGGGTCTTCTCGGTGGTGGACCCCAGTCATGGAATGACCCCCACAGCAAGGACCGTTTGGCACCAACATTGTTATCTTTTCAACATGAGGTTAAGACCTTTCTTTCTCATCTCTCAGGAACTTGGCAGCCCATGATCAGGTTTTTAATCAGGTCCTGGAGCCTTATCTTTGGTATTTTAAAACTATTTAGATAAACATGTGTCTCTGTGCGTGCTATCTGTTCATATGTTTGTATGTAAATGGTTTTTATAATTTTAAAAAAGTTTTTTTATTAGGGCTCAGATTTCTGAAGCTTTGGTGGCCATTTTATGATGAACCTGCCATTTAGTGTACAACTCTAGTCCAAAGCAGGGAAAGAGCCTACAACTCCCAGCATGCATTGCTAGGGAGGGACAGAAATGGCAGGCATACTGGTGCGATTGAGGCTGTGCAGGTCCCTGGGTGGGTTGCCACACGTTTCTGCGAGCACACCCTCCCCAGCTACTTGCTTCCTCTGAGAGAGGAGTGAAGAATCACAGGCATTCTGTGCTTCTTGTTCCCCGCACTTCTTTGCAAGATCCATAGAGGAACGTCTGTATTTCCCTCTGCAAGGAGATGCAAGACCTTGAACAGCTGAGGACAGGTGGAGCCAGAGGGGGAGAATGCAAAAGTTCAAATGTGGACATTAGGGGCATGTCCAGACGAGTCGTTATCCCGGGGATTGCCACAGGATCATCCCTGTGCGTCCACATGATGCACAGGGGATCCTGGGGGCAGGGAGGGATGATCCCTCCCTTTCCCCGGGATATCTGGGATGGATTTAATGCTGACTTTTCCCATGGTTTTGGGATTGTCCTGAGACCACAGAATGTGTGGGCGGCAGTCCCGGCTTCGGCCCAGGTCCAAACGAGTAAACGTGAGGAGCCGGGAACCGGGCAAGAGGCAAGAGAAGATTGAGGGGAGACATGATAGCACTCTTCAAATACTTAAAAGGTTGTCACACAGAGGAGGGCCAGGATCTCTTCTCAACCCTCCCATAGTGCAGGACACGGAATAACGGGCTCAAGATAAAGGAAGCCAGATTCCATCTGGACATCAGGAAAAACTTCCTGACTGTTAGAACAGTACGACAATGGAATCAGTTACCTAGGGAGGTTGTGGCCTCTCCCACACTGGAGGCCTTCAAGAGGCAGCTGGACAACCATCTGTCAGGGATGCTTTAGGGTGGATTCCTGCATTGAGCAGGGGGTTGGCCTTGGCCTTGTAGGCCCCTTCCAACTCTGCTATTCTATGATTCTATGAAGTAGCTCTTCAGGAGGGAGGGAGGGGGGAGCGGGATCTTTTTTTAAAAAAACCCACACACCAACCTTTTCAATGGAGTGTTCATCTTCAATATATTAAAAAACCAAAATGGCGGGTACGACATCCTCCTTCCTCCCAGGACGTCGTGAGCCGCATGTGGACTGACGGGGAGGGTCTCGCAAGCAAAATACCGCGAGTTCCTCCCCCCTCCCTCCCGGAATGCGGGAGGTCTAGACATGCCCTAGAAAACAACTCAAGGAACATAAGCAGGATCCAAGATCCATTGATACCTCCTGCTTGTCTCCCTTTTCCACCTTGATATCAACTGGCTGATGCGACTCACAGACAAATATATTTTTAGGCCGCTGGATAATTATTTGTCTCCTTTGTGTTTCCTTGCTGCCAGCCTCTATTATTACAAATCATTAAAAATATCCCATCTGTCGTATCTTAAGTAAATATATATATATATAAATAATATCAGGTTTCCTATCAAGTCCTTCAAAATGAATGAAGGGCATTGCTCTCAATCACTCCTTGGTTCCATTCCATTTAAGGACATAACCATAGCTGAGTTGATCTGATTAGCAACGGAGAGCAATTAAGGCTAGTCCCTTCAATATTAACCAGGTGATCTTTCTTATAAAAACTCACTGGCGTTGGAGGAGTTGACGGGGAGGTCAGGCGAATCTCGATAAAGCCTGCTTCCACGGATGTGAAAAAGCTATTCTATTACCTTCTGAATTTTTGATCCCATTTTTGCTACCTTCGTTTGAGCAAATGACAATGCTATTATTAAAATTAATTATATTGTGCCACGGGATACGATCAGTGGAATAGGTCCTCCTTTGATGTGCTTCGGCAGGAATGGTGTTGCGCTCCGAGAGTTCACCATCTCAGACAGTCATAGTCTGGTAGGGGGCAAAGCATGAATGTAGCAAGAGATATTTTGATTACAGACACTTTTACTGCAGCCGATCCACCTGGCAGAACAAAACAGGCATTATTCTGTTCCAAACTAGTTCAGTTCCATGATTAACAACAGTAAAAGCATCCAGTATGTTTGTCGCCATAGCGCTGCACACTACGGTTATTCAACATACTGTATGAAGCTAGAGGAGCTACAAGTTCCATTATCCTCAGCCACCATAGCCATTCTGGCTGGGGGTGATAGGAATCATAGAATCATAGAATAGCAGAGTTGGAAGGGGCCTACAAGGCCATCAAGTCCAACTCCCTGCTCAATGCAGGAATCCACCCTAAAGCATCCCTGACAGATGGTTGTCCAGCTGCCTCTTGAAGGACTCTAGTGTGGGAGAGCCCACAACCTCCCTAGGTAACTGATTCCATTGTCGTACTGCTCTATTATTATTATTATTATTATTTATTTATATAGCACCATCAATGTACATGGTGCTGTACAGAGTAAAACAGTAAATAGCAAGACTCTTTCCTGATGTCCAGCTGGAATCTGGCTTCCTTTAACTTGAGCCGGTTATTCCGTGTCCTGCACTCTGGGAGGATCGAGAAGAGAGATCCTGGCCCTCCTCTGTGTGACAACCTTTTAAGTATTTGAAGAGTGCTCTCATGTCTCCCCTCCATCTTCTCTTCTCCAGGCTAAACAGGCCCAGTTCTTTCAGTCTCTCTTCATAGGGCTTTGTTTCCAGACCCCTGATCATCCTGGTTGCCCTCCTCTGAACACGCTCCAGCTTGTCTGCGTCCTTCTTGAATTGTGGAGCCCAGAACTTGACACAATACTCTAGATGAGGCCTAACCAGGGCCAAATAGAGAGGAACCAGTACCTCATGTGATTTGGAAGCTATACTTCTATTAATGCAGCTCAAAATAGCATTCGCTATTTTGTAAGTCCAACAAACTTGGACTTACAAAAAGTTGTAGTCCAACACAAATGGAGAGCTCCATCATGGGGAAGGATTGGTTAGTAGGGTGACCATATGAAAAGGAGGACAGGGCTCCTGTATCTTTAACAGCTGTATTGAAAAGGAAATTTCATCAGGTGTCATTTGGATATATGGGGAACCTGGTGAAATTTCCTCTTTATCACAACAGTTAAAGCTGCAGGTGACCTGCCCTCTTTTTAATCTGGTCACTCTAGTATAGCTCCTGCAGCTTTAACTGCTGTGATGAAGAGGGAATTTCACCAGGTTCTCCATATATACAAATGACACCTGCTGAAATTCCCTTTTCAGTGCAACTGTTAAAGATACAGGAGCCCTGTCCTCCTTTTCATAGGGTCACCCTATTGGCTAGCCAACTGCTGCCTACTCTGGCTGCCGCTGGTTGCCAAAGTCTCCGGTTGAAGGATGAATATCGAACATAGGAAGCTGCTTTATACTTGGTCCATTTAGCCCAGTCATGTCGACACTGACTGGCAGCAACGGCTCCAGGGTTTCAGGCGAGATTCTTTCCTAGCCCTACCTGGAAATGCCAGGAGCTGAACCTTCTACATGCAAAGCAAGGTCTTTGCCACTGAGCTACCGCCCTTTCCTGATTTTAAGTCATTTCAAGGCCTGATATCCAAGACCTTTTAAAATGGGGATGCTGGATGCTCAATCTGTGGAACCGCACAGGAAAGTATGTGCTCTACTACCGAGATATGGCCCGTTCCCCAAGAGCAAATTTCAGTGTAACACCTCCCATATGATGGGATGCCAAGAAGCACTTATCTGCAGAGGTTAGAGCTGCTGTAATGTTTAAGAGAGTTACTTAGCTTGTGTTTGGGCCAATGGCCCATAGACATGCAAGTGTTTCCTTGCCAAAGATGAATAGGCAGTCCTTGCATGAATAGCACAATGAACAAGAACCTTTCTAACATCCTAGGAGCCACATGGCACACCAGCAGCAGGGGTCCGGTGAGATGCTCGTAGCGATGGATGGATCCATCAATTTCCAGTCCATTTTTTTTTTTGCAGGTGTTCATTCGTAAGTCCACTGTGTCCCATTTCTGCATTAATTCTCTCTCTATTTTTTTTAAAAAAATCTGTGCAAACATTTGGATTAAAAATAGGTTTTTGAGAATATGATTTCCAAATGTACTTTATCACAAAATGTGCATTGCGAAACCTATTTTGATATTAGTCATGCCACCAAAAGTTGTAATTCGTCAGTTCATTGGTGAAAACTCGTGTTTGTGATACTAACCTGCGTAGTGGGCCTGGATGTCTTTTTAACTGTTATGGTTTTGTGAACCGCTGAGAGAGCTCCGGCTATTGGGCAGTATAGAAATGTAATAAATAAATAAATAAATAAATAAATGGTTCATTATTTATCCTGAAACTGATTACACGTTTTTGGTGCACGCGCAGCCAAGATCTAGACAGTTTCTGCACATATGCTGAGTTGGTTGGTTTAGCCCAGAGTAAACAACATGTAGACAGGCCACACGGAAACAGCCAATCAGGAAGGGGAACATTACATTGTGATGTGTGACATCATGGCAGACTACGTCTCCCAAGATGCACTTCGATACTAACCATTAAAATTTGTATATACAGGACAAGATCTCGAGTTATTGGAGAACTCTCAGATGAATGTTGAGACCTACATCGTAACATTTGGAAAAGTGCAAAATCCAAAGGCTGATTATTTATTATTGCATTAATTTTATTATTGCATGTATATCCTGCCTTCCCCCCACCCCAAGGAACCCTAGGCAGTGTACATAATCCTCCTCTTCTCCATTTTATCCTCACAACAACAACCCTGTGAGGTGGGTTGGGCTGAGAGTCTGTGACTGGCCCAAAGTCACCCCATGGGTTTCCATGGCCGAGTGAGGACTAGAACCCGGATCTCCCGACTCCCAGTCCAACACTTTAGCCACTACACCACACTGGCTCTTATCTGCACGTTAGTCTAGGAGATGTGGATCAGGTCAGTTTGTGAAACTTGAATTCCTCAAGCATCTCTGGAACGTCAGTTTAATCGCACAGGTACACAGACCACACGGCATCTTGAGCTTTGATGGCATCCAATGATCTTAAGTATGATTGGAGAAGGCAAAATATCCCTTTGAAAAAGAAGCGCTTGGGCAAAATAAATGGCTTCACTTAAAGGAAGGACACGCCAGGACGCGCCTGCTAACGATTCCCGGCCAGCACGCCTCTCCTTCCCAGGCAACAATAACCGAATCCTCCCGTGTGTAAGGCTTTCTCCTTCCTCCACATTCACATCTGAATGCGGATTCCAAATGGAGTCTGTTTATTGTAATTACCTCTCTAACGGCACTGCGCTTCCAATGCATCAGGTTAATGTTAATAGAATGCGAAGCTGAGGCAAGCAACATTTACTCATGCCTGCTGCTCTTCACTCTGCCGATTTGCTCCCTGCAGTTCTCCGTCAAGGCTGGACCCTGGGGCTTTGTCACCAAAGATGCGTGGCTCAAACCAAGAATCAGACGCAACCCCCCCGTCCCTTGGTCAGAGCAGGGAACGATAGGGTTCCCCTCCCTCTCCCCTTGGGACTTCAATCTTTGTCAGAGGGGGAGAGAACAGCAGACCACCTTCCAGCTCCTCTCAACTCTACCCACTTGACACTGCGGTGAACTTTGGGGTCTGTCAGCTCTGATGTTACATCCCCCTCCAACAAACACTGAGTTCCTGGGGTGCAGGGTGGGTGATCTCTGAGCCTGGGTGTCCTATCGAATAAGTTCCTGGTAAGGTTCCTCCTTGACTCCTGGAGAGCGTTGGAGAATCTTCTCGCTTGCTTGCTGTCATGACTGCCGTACATCTCCTTCTTCAGCCTCTGAGTCTGACTAAGGCCATAGCTAGACCTAAGATTTATCCCTGGATCATCCAGGGGTCAAACCTGTTCATCTAGATGACACACAGAGGATCCAGTGCTCAGGCAGGGGCGAACCCTGGATGATCCCAGGATAAACCTTAGGTCTAGCTGTGGCCTAAGGCTCCAAAATTGGATGTTCTTGAGTCTGCTCAAAGGAGGGAGTAATGCCACTGGGAAATTGAGGTTCCCAATGACTCCCGGCTTGATGGAGTTGGCTAGGAAGCATGTAGAACTACATATCTCAGGTTTGTCAATGAAAATGGCTGCAGAAAGGTCATTTACAAAGTAGATCATGATGAACTTTGGTGGCATCAGCAGCCTGCAATGAGACAATCTCCCCCCACCCCACTCTAGGTCACTGCTAGCCCTTTCATCTGAATGCCTGGCAGGCTGAGAGCACAAGGGATCTTGAGGAGCATCTAACCCAGCTTTACCCAACCAAGCAGATGTGCTCAACTACAAATCTTGTTATCCCTGGCCAACAGGGCCAGTACATCTGGATGTACTCTGGTATGGAGAAAGATGTGCTAGCAGATTGCACGCCGCTCCACCGCCAGGCCCAACTAACTATATTTTGCACATCTACATATCCACCAGTCCTGATCCCGGACAAACTCTGCGGATGTTCTTTTTGTGAGGATGGGATATGTAATTTTCATTCTGCTCATCCTTTTCTATGTGTCTATTCTCATTTTAAACATGCACACAGCTTTATACACAGAGATATTTTTGTGTGTGTGTGGAATACAGCAATCTGGTTTGAGTTTATTTAAGGGCTGATTTATGTATGCTCACACCTATCAATTTTAGTTTAATTAGAGCCCAGCCCTATTTAATTACTAGAAATCTTGCTATTCTAAATTGGTGGGGGTTCCTCCCCCTCTTCCTTGCTCACTATTTTTCTTTTTGAAGAAAAATGCTTTCCACAGCCCCTAACCACAAGGTGCATCAAAGATGAACTCTTCCACTGTTCTATTAAATAAAAAAAAGGACGCTGCTATATGCCATTATGTACGATGGCAATAGATCCCCATGTTGAGTACTGTATGCTCTTCTATTTGCCATCATGTTGAAAGGTAGCAACCAAAAGCAGTGCAGGAAATAGCAATTGAATCTGGCTTCCTGTAACATGAGCCCATTATTCAGTATCCTGCACTTTGGGAGGATCGAGAAGAGATCCTGGCCCTCCTCTGTGTGTCAGCCTTTCAAGTTCTTGAAGAGTGCTATCATGTTTTCCCTCAATCGTCTCTTCTCCAGGCTAAACATGTCCAGTCCTTCCAGTCTCTCCTCATAGGGCTTTGTTTCCAGACCCCTGATCGACCTCGTTGCCCTCCTCTGAACACGCTCCAGCTCGTCTGCATCCTTCTTGAAGTGTGGTGCCCAGAACTAGATGCAATACTCAAGATGAGGCCTAACCAGTGCCGAATAGAGTGGAAGCAGTACCTCGGGCGATTTGGAAACTATACTTCTTTTCATCGTTTTTAACTTTTGTAAACCGCCCTGAGAGCTTCGACTATGGGGCAGTATATAAATGTAATAAATAAATAAATAATGCAGCCCAAAATAGCATTTGCTTTTTTTTTTGCAGCCACATCACACTGTTGGCTCATACTCAGCTTGGGATCTCCAACAATTCCAAGATCCTTCTCATTTGTAGTATTGCTGAGCCAAGTATCCCCCATCTTGTAACTGTGCATTTGGTCTACCTTCTCAGGTAGACTAAATGCACATTACGTCTGCTATTACTCGTCATTGCGATCAACTGGATGCTTCACCGATAGACAGGCAGGGAGCAAGTAGGCAGGAACATCTAATCCTCCACCATTGTCTGGGCAAGAGCAAGAGGAGGCAGGTGAGCAAGCAGGTTGCAAGGATGAAGAGGAGGTCCAGGTCCAAAGGGCCTCTTCTCTAGAACGGGGCCCCTCGGCAGGTGCCCAACTGTTCCACTTTATGGATGGCCAAAAGAGAGATGTTAGAGATCACCAGGATTCTCTGATCATGGTCTCTGTGCTCATTTGCAATCGTTGCTTGTTTTGCATGAACAGGAAACTTGCACAAATCGAGCAATGATCGAATGAGAGATTTGCACAAATCTTCCTAAATTTGCGCTGATTTCCTCTATAGGCTAAAGCAAGGCTGATTCAGTCTACTGAGGAAATATGCAGAAAAGTATTATTATTATTATTATTATTACATTTTTATACTGGACGGTTCAATTGAACTGTGAATTGGGAATGAGATGAGCGTGAGTACGTGTTCAACGAATTGCAAATGTTTTCAGCAGAGATGTGCTTGCACTCGGGTTTGGAGCTTCGAATGGGGCATGCTTGTATGGTTTGTAAGTAAAAAGGAAATTCTCATACATCCTATTCCAGTCCTTGCCACCGGCCCTGGCTGTCCTGCTATGGCTGAGCCACACCTGGGATTAGCACAAATTATGAGGCAATCAAAAAGGCAAGGTGACAAAGCAGGAAAAAGGCCATGCACAAAAGTTCCAGTCCAGCACAGGATCAGTCAAAGGCAGGAGTGCTCCAAATATGAGCAAAGCTCAAGGCACATTTAAGCAGTAAATTACCATACAAAGTCCAGAAACAGAGTCAAACAGAAGCCCAAGGGTCAGTAGCACAGAAGGTCAATCACAAGGCAAAGTCCAGAAAGCAAGGTACAAGGCACAGAAGCTGATGCACAATGTTGTTCCACCACTGGCTAGGCCGAAACTAAAGGCTTATTTAGCCAGAGCTTTCTGAGCCCCACCCAGGACTCAGCTGCAGTTCGTTACAGGCCCCCTGGAAAAAGTCAGTGGGAAGAAGGCTTTGCTCCTTTGGAACCCTCCTTTGTAACTGCACACTCCTTCTCAGAGGAACCCTACTGGCCTTCTTCTTGAGGTGTAGACGCCATCGGGGACTAGGTGGTTTCCCAGCCTCTGCCTCAGAGGTGGACTTCCCTTCTTCCTGCAGGGATGGATTAGTAGTGATCTCCTCTGAGAGCCCAGGCTCCTCCACACCTCCTGAAATGGCACTGTCTGTGTCTGAGAATTCTAGCTCCTCCTCAGAAGAGGTTTGTTTCCTACAGCAAGGGCATGGCTCTGGCTAGGAGGTATGATGAGTGTGTGAGCAGGGGCCTTTGCGTACATAAACATAACTGCTCCAACACTTGCAGGATCAAGGCAGGAGCAACCCAGCTCACAGCCTTTTGGAAGCCAGGCTGACTTTGCCTCAGCCCTGTGAACTCTTGCACCCCCTCCCTAGGCCCATTAACTTACTTTGGGTCTGGGAAAGGTGGTGGCCCTCTGGGACTTTCCCTTTGGTAGAAATGACACACATACTGTCCATTTATTACCAGGAATTTCCAATCTTCTCTTCCTGCCGCTACATTGAGGTAATTTTAGAGGCTTTGGATCAGGGGAAGGAAGAGGCAGACACTTTGCAAATGCCGTAGAACATTTTGTGACCACTTGACTGGAACATCTGCAATGCTTCAGCCTCTTTTGAGGTAAACTCTGCAGTGCCCCGGCCTTGGTCAGCGAAGGATTCACACTTTTTGCACTGTGCCTCAGTACAATGGCTAAATCCTGTGGGTGCTTAATCTGGAGTTGAATTCCTGGCAACTAGATATGTGTGGCTTTAAGGGAGATATAAGAGAACTTGAGGGTAAAATGATCACTGCTGCTTAAAAAAAACTCACCATCTCTGAAGCTTTCCCAAAACTTGCCTGGGATTTGAGGTTAGAAGAACTGCTAATCTTTTACAATTTGTATGTTTCTCTGTTTAACCTTGTAATTGACAGTTTGTACTTTTTTCCAGTCTATCCCTCTTGGAGGACAATCAAAGATGTTTTGGGGCCGAGGAACAATTTAAAATTGCCTCACCTTGTCTCCCACGGCACAAGCTTATTAGTAGTGGTGAGTTACGGACATTTAGCTGGTATTCATACTACCCTTATCTTATCTTCAAATTCTGTACATGTAACCTCAGTTTGGGGATTTATTTTGATTTGTATTATTTTATGTTTCGTAGAGGAAGCTGCGGCAAAACAGGTGTAAAATCCGGATTCCTCTAAAGTCTTATCTCAGCAATTAATTGCTAAATACAATGAACCTGTTTCTGTAACTTTACACTGTTTTGTATATATGTATACTAATGTTATAGTTATATGATGTTACGTGTCTCAATCTTGTCATAACTTCATACTCACATTATATCAGTCTTTTTAGAATGAAAAAAGGAGGCTCAGGGGAGACATGATAGAGGCATACAAAATTACGCATGGCATGGAGAATGTGCATAGGGAGACATTTTTCTCCCTCTGTCAAAATACTAGAACCCAACGGGGTCATCCCAGGAAGCTGATTGGTGGGCGATCCAGGACAAATAAAAGGAAGGACTTCTTCACACAGCTCAGAGTTAAATAATGGAATCCATTACCGCAAGATGTAGTGATGGCCATCAATTAGGAAGGCTTTAAAAGGGGGTTGGATGAATTCCTGGAGATCAAGGTTATCAATGGCTATTAGCCGTGATGGTTGTGTGCTATCTCCAGTATTTGAGGCAATAAGCCGGTGTGCACCAGTTGCTGGGGAACATGGGTGGGAGGGTCCTGTTGCACCGTGTCCTGCTTGTTCATCCCTGGCCGACGGCTGTTTGGCCCCTGTGTGAGCAGAGTGCTGGACTAGATGGACCCTCGGTCTGATCCAGCATGGCTTCTTATGTATCCCACTGTCTTGGCTGTGATTAAAATTTTGTGTAGTTGTGTGCTGTTTAGCATTTGCCCTTGCTTGTTTGCTAAGGAACAAGACTTTTGCCTGACTGCTGAAGAGGGCTTAGGCTCACAACTATTTCCCAAGAGAACCCTAATTACGGGGATCAGTTATTTCCCAACTTAAATTAAATTATTATTATTATTAATAATAATAATAATAATAACTACTACTATTATTATTCCTTCTTCCCTTGTTTTCCTCCAAGGAACCCAAGATGGCTTACAGAATCCTCCTCTCCTAGAGGGCCTATCCAGTCAAATTTTAAGATGTTTGGCTGTTATTTTAATAATGTATTAGTTTTGTATGTTTTTAATCAGTTTTATGTATTTCTGTATTCAGTTTTGTTCCCTGCCTCGATCCAGAGGGAGAGGCGGGTAAGAAATAAATAAAATTATTAATATAATAATATACTCCGAGAGAGGCTCGGAGTGTGACAACGAGGGACAGGGCCTTTTCAGTGGTGGCCCCCAGACTATGGAATGATCTCCCTGATGAGGCTCGCCTGGCGCCAACGCTGCTATCTTTCTGGCACCAGGCGAGCCTTTCCGGCACCATATGCCTGGGCAAAGAGACTTTCCTCTTTGCCCAGGCATATGGCAGCACATCTTAATCACCCACATGTTTAGTTTTTTAACGGTTTTTAATGCTTTATGTGTGTATGTTCTGTGATTTAGAATTTTAAATTTTGTATACTCGTTTTAATCTTAATTTTAGAATTTCTGTAAACCGCCCAGAGAGCCCTGGCTATGGGAGCGGTATATAAGTGCAATAAATAAATAAATTTAATAAAATAAATAAATAAATTATTATATCCTCACAATAACCCTGTGAGGTAGTTCAGGCTGAGAGTTAGTGACTGGCCCAAAGTCACTCAGTGGGCTTCCATGGCTGGGTGGGGACTAGAACCCGGATCCCCAAGCCCCAGTCAAAAACTCTAACCACTACACCACACTGGCTCTCACCACAACGTAGACTAGCATCCGAAAAGCAGAATGTCTGCAACCCTGCAGTGTATCCTATATTAAAACAGGTGCAGGGCTCTCCACCATGGTACCAAATGGTTGCCAGGAAACCCGGATAGCACTGATACATATGCGCCAGAGAAAGCATGCTTAAAACATTTTAATTAGCTTTGCCATGCATGTGTGAGTCAGCCGACAGCGAAGACGAGTGGACTGTTTTTAAAAATAATTCCTGCTTGATGACTAAGCGACATCTGTGGGAACCCGAAGAAACTACAGCGTGTTATCTGTCGAAGGCTAATTGATTTATAAAAATTGCCGACAGACAGATGTGAACAAACAATCTTGACAAACAACATAATTATAAATTGGCTGGCGCGTTTGGGAAGAGGGAGGCTTGCAAAGACACACAGTCAGGATAAGTAATGGGGACCCTGAAAGACCATTTTTTATTTCCCATGCTGCCGAAGCTGCTCAGCACTGCATCTTTCTCCCCCCCCGCCACCCCCCCATCCCCACCCCACGAATGGCCCTTCGCTTGCTTGGGATGCATCAACTGAAGAAAGCTCAGCCTTTTTAGCACACCTAGAAACCGAGCAACAGCAGCCTGGGGGAAATCAATCTGCCATAAAGGGGGAAAGATTTGCACTACATTACCATTAATCATTTACGCAGCAGAACTACCTTACTGCCAAAGCTGCGTGTTGTCTGAGATCCCATTTCACATGCGCAGAAAACGATGTGAGCTCAACGTGGAGATGGGAAGAGGCTGTAGCTCAGTGGGAAAGCAAAGCATGTGCTTCGCACAAAGAAGAACGCAGGTCAAATCATAGAGTCGCAGAATAGTAGAATTGGGAAGGGGCCTATTAGGGCATCGAGTTCAACCCCCTGCTCAATGCAGGGATCCACCTTAAAGCATCCCTGACAGTTGGATGTCCATCTGCCCCTTGAATGCTTCTAGTGTGGGAGAGCCCACAACCTCCCTAGGTAACTGGTTCCATTGTTGTACCACTCTAGCAGTCAGGAAGTTTTTCCTGATGTCCAGCCGGAATCTGGCTTCCTGTAACTTGAGCCCGTTATTCTGTGTCCTGCACTCTGGGAGGATCGAGAAGAGATCCTGGCCCTCCTCTGCGTGACAACCTTTCAAGTCCTTGAAGAGTGCTATCATGTCTCCCCCTCAATCTCCTCTTCTACAGGTTAAACATGCCCAGTTCTTTCAGTCTTTCATGAGGTTGAGAACTATTTCTGCTTGAGTCATTGTAGAGCTGCTGCCAGTCAAAGTAGATAGCCCCGGGCTAATACTTCCTCCAAATGCCTCATCCAAAGGAGGTTTGGAGTGTGGCAACAAGGGAGAGGGCCTTCTCAGTGGTGCGCCCCCCCCCCCAATTTTGGAATGCTCTCTCCACTGAGCGCTGCCTGGCATCCAAAATGGTGTCGCATCTCAGGAGGGCCTTTCTAGCAAGCAGTGGGGATAGTTGCTTACTTGCGTACATCCAAATGGATTGGTAGAAAGTGCGACACCATTTTGGATGCATGCCCATGCAGAGGCCTTCTGAGAAGCAACAGTTCAAGATCACACACAGCAGGGATCAGCTGTTGCTGTGGTTTTGGTACAGAATCCCATTCCGGGGGGGGGGGGGAGTCTGACACTGGGTACGGTGCCACACTCAAGAGCAGCCCCTGCAACACCTTCCTTTCCTGTATCGAATTCCTGCAGTGGGTTCTCTAGATCGCTAGAGTGGGTACAGTGGGTTCCTGTATCGAATTCCTGCAGTGGGTTCTCTAGATCACTATCACATTTAATTTTCAAAGATGCTGATAAAAATGATGATGAAAATGAATAGATCCAAAGGGCAACCAGGGCATCCAGAGGGCAACCAGGATGATCAGGGGACTGGAAACAAAGCCCTATGAGGAGAGACTGAAAGAACTGGGCCTGTTTAGCCTGGAGAAGAGAAGACTGAGGAGAGACATGATAGCACTCTTCAAATACTTAAAAGGTTGTCACACAGAGGAGGGCCAGGATCTCTTCTCGATCCTCCCAGAGTGCAGGACATGGAATAACGGGCTCAAGTTAAAGGAAGCCAGATTGCGGCTGGACATCAGGAAAATCTTCCTGACTGTTAGAGCAGTACGACAATGGAATCAGTTACCTAGGGAGGTGGTGGGCTCTCCCACACTAGAGGCCGTCAAGGGACAGCTGGACAACCATCTGTCAGGGATGCTTTAGGGTGGATTCCTGCATTGAGCAGGGGGTTGGACTCGATGGCCTTGTAGGCCTCTTCCAACTCTGCTATTCTATGATTCTATGAATATATACTTTTTGTATATATTTATGTGGATGGGGCCTGCTTCTCCACCCCCCCCCTTTTTTTAAACTTCCAGACAAACAGAAAAATAATAATTCCTGGTCTGTACACTGCAGAGATCAGAGTAGCCAGGCTTTTAAATCTTTTCAAAATGTATCTGGTACTGCTGGATTGCTTTGCCCTTGTCTTGCTAACCTCCGTGCCAATGATATTCAATCTTGGAGTTCACAGAAGATAAGCACAGTGCAGTATTTCCACCTCCGCTCTACTATCCCGGACAAAACACATTTCTAATATTGTTTTTAAACAAAGGAAGATTTCCAACCAGGCCTTTTGTTCTCCTTCTCCGCTAGTGTCAAATGGGAAAATAGCTCAGCTTATTTCCAGTCCCAGTCGAAATTCAGCTTCCCCCTCCCAAGGTGTCTATACTTTGGAAGGGGTAGAACATGATGTACAAAGTACACTCAAAGTACAACATCGATGCAGATCTGCATGGCAAAACCCACCTGTCTCCTCTTGAGGAGGTGGCATGTGGGAAGGTGGAAATATCCGTGTGGTGAAAAAAGGTTAAGGTGGACATTGTTTCTAGGCACACTGCTCTGGGAAATGTTCCTGCACAATGAAAGGGAGAACTTACGATAATGTAAATCAGGCCTGCACAACCTTTGATCCACCAAGATCAAGGTACATCACCAGCCGTATATGGTATCTACCAGGTATAGGCAGCCACTGTGCCCTTTTCTCTGCCCTAGGTGGGCAGCAAAAGCACCGATTCTGGCCCGCTTGCATTGGCTGCCTATACGTTTCCGAGCCCAATTCCAGGTGCTGGTCTTAACCTATAAAGCCTTACACGGCTTGGGACCACCATACCTGACGGAACGCCTCTCCCGACATGAACCTACCCATCCACTGCGCTCAACATCTAAGGTCCTCCTCCGAGTGCCTACTCCGAGGGTAGCTCGGAGGATGGCAACAAGAGAGAGGGCCTTTTCAGTGGTGGCCCCCCCAATTATGGAATGATGTCCCCAACAAGGCTTGCCTGGCGCCAACATTGTTATCTTTTCGGTACTAGGTCTAGACCTTTCTCTTCTCCCAAGCATTTAACAGCATTTAACAACATATGCTAAGTTTGTTTGTTTTTAACGGACCCCAGAACTGTTATTTTTAAATGGATATTGTTGTATTTATTTATTTATTGCATTTCTATACCGCCCAATAGCTGGAGCTCTTATGCTTTTGGTGGTGTTAAATTTTGTATACTTTTTAATGTTCACTGTTTCTAACTTCTGTAAAACGCCCAGAGAGCTTCGGCTATGGGGCGGTATATAAATGTAATAAATAAATATAAATAAAATAAAGATGTTCCTCTAGACCTGGTGCATCACATTGGGGTTCGTTCAACACCAGTTGTTCAGTTCCCGTTGTGATATTTTCAAGCTTATTACATTTGTGTACTACAGGAGGAACATCTTATCTTGTAATCTATTCCAGAGATCTTCAATTGGTCCAGACCCAAGACCCACTTCGGACTCCCAACCTGCAACATGGGACCCATTTTCACAGTTTCGCAATTACTCAACATGGTGGGAGCAGCTTTGCCACGACCCATCTGGACTGATCTCACGACCCACTTTTGAGTTGCAGCCCACCCGTTGAAGACTACTATACTTAACCTAAATTCTACTTCTTACTTCTGTAACTCATAGGTGGGCTGCATGCAGGTCCACCATGAGTAGTCTCAAGGCCCATCTCCCCCACGACTGCATAATTTACCATGGTAGTAGCAAACAATGCAACGATTTTGCAAGGAAACAAGATGCACAGGAAGCACTTTCCTTCATTACAAGTTGCTCCCAGAAAATTACGTTCCCAGAACCTTCATGGGAGCATGCTTTTACTTGCAATCAAGGCACACATAGAATCATAGAACAGTAGAGTTGGAAGAGGCCTAAAGGCCATCAAGTCCAACCCCCTGCTCAATGCAGGAATCTCCGCACACCCTTGTAAAATGGTTGTTATTATTATTATTATTATTATTATTATTTATTTATATAGCACCATCAATGTACATGGTGCTGTACAGAGTAAAACAGTAAATAGCAAGACCCTGCCGCATAGGCTTACAATCTAATAAAATCATAGTAAAACAATAAGGAGGGGAAGAGAATGCAAACAGGTACAGGGTAGGGTAAGCAGGCACAGGGTATGGAAAAACTAACAGTAGAAAGTAACAGTAGAAGTCTGCACAACATCAAGTTTTAAAAGCTTTAGGAAAAAGAAAAGTTTTTAGTTGAGCTTTAAAAGCTGTGGTTGAACTTGTAGTTCTCAAATGTTCTGGAAGAGCGTTCCAGGCGTAAGGGGCAGCAGACGAAAATGGACGAAGCCGAGCAAGGGAAGTAGAGGCCCTTGGGCAGGCGAGAAACATGGCATCAGAGGAGCGAAGAGCACGAGCGGGGCAATAGTGTGAGATGAGAGAGGAGAGATAGGAAGGAGCTAGACCGTGAAAAGCTTTGAAGGTTAACAGGAGAAGTTTATATTGGATTCTGAAGTGAATTGGAAGCCAATGAAGAGATTTCAGAAGCGGAGTAACATGGTCAGAGCGGCAAGCCAAGAAGATGATCTTTGCGGCAGAGTGGTGAACAGAAACCAATGGACTGATGTGAGAAGAAGGAAGGCCAGAGAGAAGAAGGTTGCAGTAGTCCAACCGTGAAATAACCAGTGCATGAACAAGCGTCTTGGCAGAAGAGACAGACAAAAATGATCGAATCCTGGCAATATTGTGGTTGTTTGTTGTTGCTGCCGCCACAAATTCAGCAGCGATTTCAAGGGTTGGGGTTGGCTGTGGGCCCCCATGGCTTCGGGGGGCGGGGATACGCCTCCCCCCTGGAATTCATCCACCCCTTCTGTAACACTTACTACCATGTACCAACACTCGTCTTGTTGTACAACTTTGAACCCTGGGGGAAAAAGGCCACAAAAGTATATTTGTACATTTTTGGAAATCCACACTCCGGCAGAAAGGGGTTTCCCACATGATAGTGCCACAGACTATTATGTGTGGGGCTACTGTGAGCCACACATGCTCCTGCCCAGAGAAGGCACCCACCCCCTCAACCCTTTCTTGCACCCATCCAATTTTACCCAGCTCCTTGAAGAGTGTTTAACATTTATACACACACATACTAGCAATATCCCTTTAAGAAAGCCATAGATGATTCTTCAGCATCCATTTTTCTGCCTTTTGTGGTTGTGTTCTTTTGAATAGGAAAAGTTGCTGTCAGAATATTTTCCCTTTCAATTCAGGGGCCGTAAATAATCTCATCTGCCTCTGATAACTTTTCGGGAGCTAATGGGGCTGCGCAAGGCATTTATTTATGGGTAAATGCTACGTTTCTAAATACGTCGGGACTTTTCAATATCTGAAGCGATCGCCCGCCTCTTTTCACATTAGGTAGGTGAAAGATGGAAACATTCTAAATGGAACAGAAAGGTCTCCACATTCAAATGTTAATATGGCAATTACCATACCAGGGATCTATTTATGACCACTCCCCCCCCCCCGGTTAGTCATAGTTGCAAGAAAACGGGGGGGGGGGGGAGAAGGCCGCTGAATCCCAACAATACCTGTACTCCAGAGACCATGAGTCAAAACGGTAAAGTAGAAGGATCGAGATTAATGGTTTCAATAGTCGCGTTGGCTTCCCAGGCAAAGAGGGTGAATGAATTGACACCTACGCCTATGATCCACCAGGACATAATGCTGCGTGCATCCTCAGCGCCAGCGGTTGTCTGGGCCAAGGGGGTGCTGGGGTCTAGAGAGGTGGAGCAGCCCAACCAAGAGGCCTAGTTCACATTCAACGACAACCCAGTTTTGGTTTTTAAACCCCAGTTTGCTGTGAATGAGCCAGCATGCTAGTTAATAGGGACGGGTGAACTCACCCATGTCTAATCCGTCGGACGCTCACTCACTGGGCCATGCAAGCTTCTTTTGATGTTCGGGGAGGCCCGATGCACACTTGGCAGCCGTTCACCCTTGCTCTGGAAATTACCCATTTTCCCTCCGTTGCGTAATTGGGGCCTTTATGATCTCTATTTACGTAATGCGCAATGCACAATTTCCAGAGCCTTCATTATGGTGCAAAATGGAGGCTCTGGATGAGGGTGGATAGAAGCCGAGTGCTGATCAGACCTCATGGGCCCTTGGAGCACCACAGGTGCCTAACTGGGTTCAGGGGGTCAGACACATCAGAATCATAGAATCACCTTTTCACCTTCACCTTAGCTCCAGTTTACTGGATGCATTATCAATGTAGTTGCTGCCCCTGTGACTTCATCCCATCCCATGCCAATCCTGTTTGATGCAGTAAACTCACTTGGGAGAAAAGATTCAAGTGGAAGAAGTTGGGACGTGCAAGAAAATGTTGCAGTACCACCTTGTTTGGTTCCAGGCAGCCCATCTGACAAACATTTATCTAGGATGCTCTAAGCTGTATGAGGTTCAAGCACCCCCCCCCAAACCCACCCCCAATTTTCTTTATTTCTTTTCCAGCTCTCATAGAATCATAGAATAGTAGAGTTGGAAGGGGCCTATGAGGCCATCAAGTCCAAGGGCGTTACTAGACGAGGCTCTAGCGCGCGTTACCTTCCGCAGTCACGTCGAGGCTTCCAGATGACGTTCACGAGGATCCGCCGTTATCCCGCGGTGAAGCCTCTTTCTCCCGACTTTAAAAAAGTGAGTTTTAGGACGCCTTTTCCTGCTGTCCCGCGGTAATTCGGAGTACGTGTGGGAGGATGTGAGGTCACTGCGGTCCGCACTGGGCAGGAAAAGGCGTGCTAAGGGGGAGTGGTCAGCGGCTTCGGTCAAGCCGCGTCCGCCATTTGCGCGCAGTCCGCCAGCTGGGGCAGCGCGGCGGAGCGGCTTTTTTTTTTTATTTCCCCAGTGACAGTTTGCGCAGGAACGGAGGACCGGAAAAGTGGCTGGTGACTCCTTGCGGTGGGCAGCTACCGTGGCCGCATAATGGCGGTGCTGTACGCTGCCTGTTAGTGTGGGTACCAGGCTGGCAGAGGGCAGAGCTGTTTGTGGGCTGCTGCCATGGCTACGGCCAGATGTGGGTTGGCTCCTTGGGATGGGGCACAGGGCACAGAGGCGATCATCGCCGCCGACACCTCAGAGGCATGATGGGAGATGTAGGCACAGAGTGGCCATGCAGACGATTGACCTCGGGTCATATGACACCCGCCACGACCCCCATCAGGAAGTGAGCGCATCAATGTTGACCCTCAACAGCACCAGCAGCACTTCGGCTGGCACTGGCACTGCCGCCGCTGCCGCCACCAGGGCCGGCGGCGGCATCGCTGACGGCTGCGCAAGTTTGCGGTCTTTCGGACGTGCGCAAACCGTGCAGCGAGCGAAAAAAAAAGCCGCGGCAATCAGGCCGGTGTGGCTGCGCAACCGTTCTCGCGGCGGCAGCAGCACAACCGGCGCAAACTTCCGCCACAAATCGAAGGCAGGTGTGGATGATGAGGCGTCACGGCTGAACGGGAAAAGCCGCTTTCACCGCTCCTCAACGACGGAACACCCGGTACGTCTAGCAACGCCCCAACTCTCTGCTCAATGCAGGAATCCACCTTAAAGCATCCCTGACAGATGGTAGTCCAGCTGCCTCTTGAAGGCCTCTAGTGTGGGAGAGCCCACAACCTCCCTAGGTAACTGATTCCATTGTCGTACTGCTCTAACAGTCAGGAAGTTTTTCCTGATGTCCAGCTGGAATCTGGCTTCCTTTAACTTGAGCCCATTATTCTGTGTCCTGCACTCTGGGAGGATTGAGAAGAGATCCTGGCCCTCCTCTGCGTGACAACCTTTTAAGTATTAGAAGAGTGCTATCATGTCTCCCTTCAATCTTTTCTTTTCCAGGCTGAACATGCTGAGTTCCTTCAGTCTCTCTTCATAGGGCTTTGTTTCCAGACCCCTGATCATCCTGGTTGCCCTCCTCTGAACACGCTCCAGCTTGTCTGACTCCCAGACTCAGTCAGACACCAGCGATATCTCTACTAGTTGGGAACATGGGAAGTTGCTGTGTACTAAGCCATGACCGTTACTTCATCTAGCCTAATCTTATCGACACAGATCGGCGGCAGCCTCTAGGGATTCCCTCTAGGGAATTCAGGCAGGCGTTTTTCATCCCTACCTGGAAATGCCAGGGGTGGAACTTGGGTCCTTCTACATCCAAAGCCTGTGCTCTACCACTAAGCTACAGCCTCCATCAGTTTCCATGTAGCAATCACTCCTGCTGCCGGAGGTGGTTTCCAACGCTGACTTGTCCGGGAAGAGACGAGCCAGATTTCTGTGTTTGGAGATCATGAAAAAACAACCCCCAAGCAGAGCATTCCTGGATAGCTCAGCTGCTCCTGTGGCCAGGAGGAGTCAAGTGGGAACGATTGAGCCACAGTGAATAAGCATGCTTGTTCCTGAAAAAATGGGCCCAGTCGTCAAACCATTGTTGTTGTATGCAAACCGTACTGGAGAGTTAAAATAAACCTACACTAAATCTTTATTATTACGTTTTCTCAACCCAAACTGAGCCTGAACTATTATTTGAAACTCTCTGTTGAACCTGAACCAGAAAATGACCTCATGCCAGAATTCGGGTTATTTAATTCATTATAAGGGCTTGAATAAGAAGTCTGATGAAGTTGTATGGTCACTAGCCCCAGACAGAATGAATATTACATGAAACAATGAGTTGAAGGATTTCTATATAGTTTGGCTTTGTCCACTGTAAATTAAAACATTATGGATATGCTATTACGTATCCTAGTTATCTTGGATTTCATGTATGCAGTTAGGTGTGATGAAATGGACCGAGTGACTTCCTCCACATTAATTTCACTTTGCAAACAACCACTCTAATATGAATCATGTTAGAATCATAGAATAGTAGAGTTGGAAGGGGCCTATAAGGCCATCGAGTCCAACCCCCTGCCCAATGCAGGAATCCACCTTAAAGCATCCCTGACAGATGGCTGTCCAGCTGCCTCTTGAAGGCCTGTAGTGTGGGCAAGCCCACCACTTCCTTGGGTAATTGGTTCCATTGTCGTACTGCTCTAACAGTCAGGAAGTTTTTCCTGATGGCCAGCTGGAATCTGGCTTCCTGTAACTTGACCCCATTATTCCGTGTCCTGCACTCTGGGAGGTTCGAGAAGAGATCCTGGGCCTTCCAAGTATTTGAAGAGTGCTATCATGTCTCTCCTCAGTCTTTTCTTCTCGAGGTTAAACATGCCCAGTTCTTTCAGTCTCTCCTCATAGGGCTTTGTTTCCAGACCCCTGATCATCCTCGTTGCCCTCCTCTAAAGACGCTCCAGCTTGTTTGAGCATGTCCCAGCTTTCGCTTAGGAACCAGATCCATACCGGTTCTAAGAGCATACACAAGTGTTTATTGGCTTGAACTGGAACCAGACTGAAGCCACTTCACTCAAAGCTGAACCTAAACTGGAAGCAAAACAAGAATTTGAATTGTTTGATTCCCTTGGTGCACAGAGGCATAACTTCTGTCTGTGCTGTCATCATTTGACCAGGGCAATTCCTAATAAGCTCTTTTCCTGAGTCCTCATGAGTGACAGCAAAGAGTAGCTAGATGGAATAGGTTTTTGACCCATTGGTGTTTATAATGTTTCGACTCTGCTCTTGGTTAGAGGTGGGAAATTGAAGGATGTTTAAGCTTGCCAAAATTTTCTAAATTTAATTTCTTGGCTTATTCCCATTTTATTTTGCAACATATTTTTTTTATTTATTGAAACAGAAAAAGTGCACATTTTAAATGGGAAAAAACTGCATTTCTGAGTACATTTTCCAAAAGTGTGCACTATTGTCCCCATTAAATGCAGTGTGATAATGCTTTTTTTAAAAGTGTGTTTCAATGTGCACATTCCCCCCAAATACACATTTTTCAAATGTGATTGAAATTTCGGGAATATGCTTACATATTTTTTTTTATAAATGCATCCCTGTTTGCATTCACATTCAGGGTTACGGACGGGGCAAGCTTGGATGATTTGCAAAATGAAATGTTCTCATACATCCCTACCCTTGGCTTTCACTGTATTTTTAATCATGGCTTTCACTGTGTAGTTTTGGCTTTTAATTGTATTTTGTTCGTACTGTTGGTTTTTACAGCATTATCATTGCAGAATTGTTTATTGCATTTTATTTTATGCTGATTGGAGTGCTCCCATTGTAGCCTGAAAGTGCGATATGAAGAAACTTATAAATAAAATAAATTTATAAATATGTGTACTATATGGCTTTGTAGATATTTGGCTTGGGTCCAGGTTATTTGAAAGACCGTATTCTCCCTTATGAGCCTGCCCATGCTTTAAGATCTTCTGGAGAAGCCCTTTTTTCAGTCCCACCATCTTCACAGGCGTGCTTGGTAGGAACATGGGAGAGGGCCTTCTCTGTGGCTGCTCCAGTGCTCTGGAACAATCTTCCCGGGGAAGCTAGGCTGGCTCCCTCCTTGATGGGCTTTCGGAAGCAGGCTAACAATTTTTTGTTCCAGCAGGCCTTTGGAGAATAATCTGGTCCTCCATCTATGTTAATGTCTTATAATTTTGTTGGGTATTTTAAACATTTATGTTGCCCCCCCCCCAAATGTATGTTTTAAACTTTGTAAGGCCGCCTTGAGTCCCAGCATTGGGCAAAAGGCAGGATACAAATAATAATAATAATAATAATAATAATAATAATAATAATAATAATAATAATAGAATGGCACAATCTCACAGCAGTTTTGTTGGCCTACCCCACAAGAGGTAGGCCACCAGTACAATAGGATAATGCCCATTATGCTTGATGCTATAATCTCACAATCCTCTGAGTATATACAATTGTAATGTCTATGCTGAGCTCCTTGAGTTGCACTATCTCCAACATGGACGTCAATTGCAAATTTGAGAGTCAGTGTGGTGTAGTGGCTAAAGTGTTAGACTGGGAGTTGGGAGATCTGGGTTCTAGTCCCTACTCGGCTATGAAAACTCACTGGATGACTTTGGGCCAGTCACAGACTCTCAGCCCAGCCTACCTCACAGGGTTGTTGTTGTGAGAATAAAATGGAGAGGAGGAGGATTATGTACGCTGCCTCGTGCTCCTTGGAGGAAAAAAGGTGAGCTATAAATGCAACAATAAATAAAATTTTGGTGGTGTCTGCTCTGTCTGACTCCCCTTTGATGATGGAAACTCACATGGGACTCGGCTTTGTCTCTCCTGTTGACTTACAAAGGTCTGAATATGCAGATGCACTCAATGAACTATATGGAAATCTAGTCTTTTCGCTGCGTCATTAGAAATTGCTTCCACATGAAAGGAATTCACGGTTTGTTTGGAATATTCAAATGGAGTTGACACAGCCATCGTTTTTTGGGGGGACCTCATTTTAGAAGCGGGCTGGGGAGGCAAAGTGAATGTGTGTTGTCTGCATTTAGCAAACTCTTTGAGAAATGCATTTGCAAGCCCAGGGGCTTTGAGTCCGCCAGACTTGCAGATATTCCTGCATTCAAGGGGGTAGGGGTGGAAATGTGCAATGGCCTGAACGGGCAGGGGAATTGTTTCTTATTTTTAAAGCGTTTACTTGTGGGGATGAACTGGAAAAACACCAGGCACAATCCTACTCTCTTTTTGCGGAGAGAAGGGCAGCTGGTGGAAATTCCAAAACACCTCTGCGAGGGGATGGCTAGTTTGCTGCAAGAAATAAATCCATTGAAGGGTTTTAGGAATCCAAAGTACCCAACCGCAGGAGAGGCATCTAGGTACGCTTAGCCCCGAGAAGACAAGATTGAGGGCAAAACATGACAGCACTCTTCCGATATCTGGGCAGCGGTGGGAGTTTGTCACACAGAAGATGCTTGTCTGTTGCACCAGAGGGCAGGACTAGATTGAATGGGCTGGAGTTATAGGAGGGTAGGTTTCAGTTAAACATAAGGAGAAATGACTTGACTGTAAGAGCAATTTGACAACAGAATCAATTACCGATGGTTTCTCAAAACTTCCTGCCTTCTTGGGAGACAATAATGAGGCTTGCTAAGTAAATCCACAAAGCTTTATTCAAGCAATAAACATCCCTTCCCACCTGAAGAGAGTCTAATCTCTAGGAACTTTCCCCTACGCAAACTATGCAAACTAAGTGAGACAATTGTCCTTTCAAGAAGAATGGAAAGCCCTTTCCCAAGATGCATTAACTTCAGAGAGACTGGTTGTGATGCAGCTTCAGCCCTGCCGACTTTCTCTCGCCTTCCTTTAGCTCTACCTGTTTTAGTCTGGAGCGTAGTCTGGGATCTGCTAATCTCTCTGTGCTGTCCCCCTTGGAAGAATATTGGCTTCCCCACTGACTGTGTATCGTTTGCCCTTGAGAAGATAAGCTCTGGAGAGTGTTCACTCCCAGCTGGTTAAGAGCTCATGAGAGTTTTCTCCTGCACTGGTACAGGCTGGCCTGTGTCTGGTGCCATCTCCTCTACTTCAGAGTCTGATTCTGTTTGATCACCTGAAACACCTTCTTCCAACCCAGGGGGAGCTGGGCTAGACTTGACAATGCCCTTGCTCAAGAGAAAATGCTCTAGCTTTCAATTTCCTGCAGTGAGCCGGGATGGGGGTGGGGTGGATGGAGGGGTGCTACAAGGCTTACAACAGGGGTGCAGAACCTCATGACATAGTTCAGCATCCGGACCTGTTCAGCTCAGCAATATTATATATTAGGCACCATTTCCCACAGATGTTCTTGAGCTCAGGATGTTAAATAAGGGCCAGGACAGACATCCTTAACACAGACATGAATTTAAATTCTTATCTGAATTTATACCCCACCAAATTCATGTCTGAATTTGTAACCTGCCTCAATCCAGAGGGAGAGACAGGTAACAAATATATTATTATTATTATTATTATTATTATTATTATTATTATTATTATTTAGCAGCTACATATTTCTTCTATTTCATATTTACAGTAGCCCCAGAGACCCTGATTCAAATCTTAAAAGCCCCCCCCCCTTTATCTTCCACTGACATTGGGGTCCCAATCTGAATAGGGGGGCATCTACCCCAGAGAAAAAAAGAAAAGACAAAGTAGAAGGTCCTAGATAAGCATTTTAAACCATGTCTGTTTGGGTCCAGAAGGCCCCTCCCCACCCTTTCAAGTCTCCACCCCCACAACTTAGGTCTATATCACACTTCTACACTGGCTGTCACATTTGAAGAGGGGTCTGGTAGCATACAATCCAAATTCAGTCTACAAATTCACTACCTTTCAAAAGCCCAATTAAGGCATTCTACATCTGAGTATACTGAGCATGCAAGAAGGGGGAACACATGAGCTTTCCCCCCTCCCTGTGGAGGACAATTTTCTGGAGAGGAGAACCCCCTGTATCTGCTCAGGCTTTCCAAATGATCTGGAACACTGGCAAAACAGTGTTCAAAATGAGTATGTGTAATGACTGTGTAGACAAAGCCACACATGAAAGAGGCTAAGGGGAGACATGATAGAGGTGTACAAAATTATGCATGGTGTGGAGAATGTGGAATACTAGAACCCAGGGTCATCTCATGAAGCTGATTGGTGGGAGATCCAGGGCAAATAAAAGGAAGTACTGTATTTTCTGGCGTATAAGACTACTTTTTAACCCAGGAAAATCTTCTCAAAAGTTGGGGGTCGTCTTATACGCCCAGTATAAGATGACTTTTTAACCCAGGAAGATCTTCTCAAAAGTTGGGGGTCGTCTTATACGCCCGGTCGTCTTATACGCCGGAAAATACGGTACTTCTTCACACAGTCCATAGTTAATTAATTTTTGTGACCCGCCCAGAGAGCGTTGGCTATTGGGCGGTATAGAAATGTAATAAATAAGTAAATAGTTAAATTATGGGATTCGCTACCACAAGATGTGGTGATGGCCAACAATTTGGATGGCTTTAAAAGGCGGTTGGATAAGTTCCTGGAGGAGAAGGCTATCAATGGCTACAAGCCCTGCTACCTCCAGTATCTGAGGCAGTAAGCCTGTGTGCACCAGTTGCTGGGGAACATGGGTGGGAGAGTGCTGTTGCATCATGTCCTGCTTTGTTGGCCCCTGGTCGACAGCTGGTTGGCCACTGTGTGAAAAGAGTGCTGGACTAGATGGACCCTTGGTCTGATCCAGCATGGCATCCCCTTTCCTTTTGTGTCATGTTTTTTAGAATGTCAGCCTGTGGGCAGGGACTATCTTAAGAAATATTTGTGTAAGCCGCCTTGAGAGCCTCTTCTGGCGAAAGGGCAGGTTAAAAGTGCTTAAATAAATAAATAAATAAATAAATAAATAATAATTCTTATGTTCTTAAACAAAAGAGGCATGCAAATCATGGACTTCAGGTGGGCTGGAAACAGGTACGACCCTGATCCACCACCTCATACAGGGCCACCTCTACACAGGTCTCTCCTTGCTAACAGAAACAGCAGGTCTACTTTTGGGGCCTCATGAAATCCTGCTCACTCAGGCAAGAGGAAAAAAATCAGCCATTCCTTATCTCGCAGCAGCAGAGAGGGGAAGACCTGTTTGTATGTGGGAAATGGAATTCAAGCCTCCCTTTCTCAGATGAGGTCAAGCTTCAAGGCCTTCCATTGCCCTCGGTGTTTTCAAAAAGAAACTTCGTGGAGAGGCTTGTAAAGTTTTCCGGCGACGGCACGTCCTTATTCCCTCGCCGCTGAGCCTTCCGTCACATCTCCCTGCCAAGTGGTCTTTCTAAGCGCTCAGCGAGCGTAAGTGCTCCCCAACTAGGAAAGTGCAGCATTTTGAAAGACTGGTGCCTGGCTTTAAAAAGGCAAAAGGAAAGAAAAAATAGAGCCAAGCCGGCAGGAGGGTGGATGCTACCGAGGGCCAAAGGCCTGGGAAACAACAAGAGACGGATTTGAGAAACAGTTTCAGAGCGACCAAAGGCTTTGGGGGGGGGGGGGAGCAAAAAGGGAGGGGGGAAGAGAAGAGTTCACAAGGACCTAACTTGAATGATCTTCCTGTGCTTGAGCTCTCACCTGCCAGATGAAACCAGCATGTATAATTTCTGGTCTCAGGGGTTCAGGCAGAAAAGTTTCATGTCACTCCTGATTAACATTTGCTTTCAGTCTGGGTGGTTGTTTTTTTTTTTTCTTTTTTTGCCTTACCAGCAAGTAAGGTACAAAGGAAAAGAACAGAGGGGACTGCTTTGATAGAACATCTCCTCAAGTGGAATGCTAAAGGGGCAGACACTCAAGGAGGGGGTTGATTCTCTTCCCCTATCCCGTGCCTCTTCGCTTGCTTGCTTTTTTTCAGCTTGCACCCTGCCACCTTCAGAGAGACTCAACTCTCTACGGAAAAAAAGACAACCTCTATTTGCTTTGAACTGCTCCATTCATTGGGTTTCCCCCCTTGTACCCCAATACCCCAAAAGTACCTTCTAATTTCATATTGGTCAGCCCAAGAATCATAGAATAGTAGAGTTGGAAGGGGCCTACAAGGCCATCGAGTCCAACCCCCTGCTCAATGCAGGAATCCACCCTAAAGCATCCCTGACAGATGGTTGTCCAGCTGCCTCTTGAATGCTTCTAGTGTGGGAGAGACCAAGACATCCCTAGGTAACTGTTTCCATTGTCGTACTGCTCTAACAGTCAGGAAGTTTTTCCTGCTGTCCAGCCGGAATCTGACTTCCTGTAACTTGAGCCCGTTATTCCGTGTCCTGCACTCTGGGAGGATCGAGAAGAGATCCTGGCCCTCCTCTGTGTGACAACCTTTCAAGTATTTGAAGAGTGCTGAAGATTCAACCCCACACGTGAAACTGCTACCTTGGGAGTGTTGGATGGAGGTTCTACCTGCCCACTAGGAAAAAAGGAAGGCAGTACCAATTTCAGACTTTTGTTGAGTCACAGAAGTTGCTCAACAAAATGGTGTGATTTATTTACAAACACACTCCATTTTTAAAAATTATTATGCTCAATATGGTTTTGAGCGTAGCTGCTCTTCCTCAGTATCTTTTGAGCTTCATTGATTTTGTTGCATTCCACCAGGGCAAAGCCAAGGTTAGGGAAGATACAGAAAAAAAAATAGCTAGGTTAGCAAGGGCACCTCCTTAAAACAAGTGGAACTGCCTGACCCCTTATAAAAGCTTATAAAAGCTTATAAAAGCTTCCACATCACGATCAGTCACTGGTCAGAGCCACAAAGGGGTTCTGCTACTGTGTTCCCTGTGACAGAATGCCTTTTCTTCACCACATCCCTCTTGACAAGAGTTGGGTCTCACATCTGATGTTCACTGACAATGGTTTCATAGGATGTCTATCCTCAAATTCTGCCCACAACAGATGGAGTTAGAGCAAGAGCCCATATTATGTAGGCACTTGGTTGCAGTAGTCCACTTGTTAAGGAGGAGCTGGCTTACAAATATAAACTTCCTACTTCTTACTAAAGACTCTTTTTCTATTTATCTTTCACTCCTGAGAATGCGAAAGAATCAGAACCATGATTATTCCATATGATCATTAATGATGGGTGAACTTAATTATTATTATTATTAATTTATATAGCACCATCAATGTACATGGTGCTGTACAGAGTAAAACAACTTAACCCGAGTTAATTTGTTATTGACTCTGAATGTAATGAATTTGTCCATGCCAGCTCAGATGAGTATTCTCCATTAATACAAAATCTCGTTCTGCATATTTTAGTTTTTGTACATCTAGAATATCAAAGTGCATCTTGGAAGCTAAAGTTCAGAACAGAGTGGTCATGCATCACATGATGCGCCTCCAATCCAACTGGTTGTTTTCACCTGGCCCGCCAACATGATGTTGGCATGTGATATTTCCTGGCCATCTCAGGTATGAAGATGGAGCTGCGGAGTTCTCCTTTTCCTCCTCGAAGCTCAAGCTGTGACAGGGGAGAGTGAAGAAGCTAGCAAGACTGCTTTATGGAAGTTGTAGAGATGGGAGAACTCCCTCAAGTCCTGTTCCCACTCTGCTCAACAGACTCCCACTGGTTGCCCAGTCCTGACAGGCATGCGGGCTGAGCCATCCAACGGTCCATGGGCACCCGGCAAGAGCTCACATCTTTTTTTGTGAGTCCACAAGCTCAGATTTGCGCAAAATCGCAGCAGGGAACATTTACGCAAATCACAATTTGTGCAAAATATACACCTGCAATTTTGCACAAACGGCCCTATTTGTGGCCATGATTTTGCACAAATCACAATTTGCGTAAATGTTCCCAGCTATGAATTTGCACCCAAAAAAGCATGGAACGGCAAATCTGCCTAACTCAGTGCGCCTGAGTTGAGCCAACTCAAAGATCCGCAAGCTGATATCTGGAGGGCCGAGCTGGCAAAAACACATTGACCCCCCAAAAAAATATTCCTCCGACATTCCTAGTGGTAGAAATACTAAAATATATACAAGTGGGTTTGTGTATTACTATAGTACATGTGCTTCAAAGTTTGTAATCAATTCCAAAATTAATAGCAGATTCATAATACATCAACGCAGGCTTGCTATAAAGGTGAACGTTATGAATAGATGGGTTTTGACTGACTGATTCTGAAATCTGACAGCATCATTAATGATAGTACATAACCCCACACTAACTACAAAAGGGGCATTTTATTTTTCCATTTTAGATTAATTTGGTCATGCCTCTGGTATCACATTTCTATGCCCTTTCAGACTGTAGCCTCATCAATGATGAAAGAGATGGGAATGACCACCCTGGCATAGAGGAAAAGAATACACAGCCAGAATTAAACCACCTGCCCAGGTTCAATATAAAATAATTCTGGGAGGACCAGATAGAATTGCATAAACCACATGAACACAAGACGATGCAAATTGGCTTTATCAAATTAGCACCTATTGTCTCATGTTTGGCTTCTTCTCCAATGCTTCCCTGTGCTGCATTTGATTAGTAATACATTAAAAATAACACAAACTTGCCTGAGTCAATTCTTTTCCAAATGAAAGGTCTTGTTTTAAGAAACAGGGAAGTTCTCTAAAAGCATCCGTATATTAAAGATGGGCTGACACACAGCAAATTGCTGGCATCGTGGAAAAATCTGTGCCTGCTAAAAAAAGCCTCAGTAAGACAGCAGCTAGTAACCGAAAATATTTTCTAGATAGAAATCACAACCCTATTTTAAGCCAATGGGAGTTTTTTTTTTTTTTTTTGGAGAACCTTTATCTGAAACTGATTACTGTCAGAGCAATAAAAAGGATGGGTGTAACATTGGTCATTATGGCCTAATAGGAGAAATCTTTCCCCGTAGCGAAAGTCAAGAGATGGTGACTCTTTTTTATCTATCTAATTAACCCCTCACTAGGGAAGTATCACTCTATTACCCATCTGCATCAGTTTTGTTCATTTATAAGTCCATTTTGTCCAGTTTCCGCATTTTAATGTGTGGGTTTGCTATTTTTAAATTCACACACACACACAAAATCACATTTCAGTTTGTAAATAGCTGCAGCTAATGGGTGTTATAGAATTGCAATAAATAAATAAATAAATAAATGCATATTTCTGAAGGTACTTTGTCATACACTATACATTAGTAAGCATATTTTGTGTAAAGGTATGTGTTTCTAAACATATTTTACCCTAAGATACACATTTTAAAACACGTATTTTGCTATGCGGTGTTGTCACGGAGAACTGCATTTGCAAAATTTGGAAAGTGCAAAAGCCGAAGGCTAATTGTATTCTGATCTGCAGGTTAATCCAGTATGATCAGATCGGTTTGTATTTAAATTACCCAACACCGAACAATACGTGATAGAGGCATACAAAATTATGCATGGTGTGGAGAATGTGGATAGGGAGACAGGAAAAGGACGTATTCTTTACACGGCACATAGTTCAAACTATGGAATTCACAGGATGTACAATGTACAGCACCATGTACATTGATGGTGCTATATAAATAAATAATAATAATAATAATGTAGTGATGGCCACCAATTTGGATGGCTTTAAAAGGGGATTGGGTAAATTCCTGGAAGTTACGTCTATCGATGGCTACTAATCCTGATGGCAATACTATTTATTCATTATTAATTTACAATATTCAATTCAGCTCTCACATGCAACGACTTCAATCTCCCCGTTGTGTTGGAGAGGATGCGATGAAAAGGGCTTTTACTTACATATGTGGTGGGAATGTAAGGTCCTGAAGCAGTTCTGGGAAACTATCTTCAATATAATTTCTTAGGCCACTGATCAGATAATCTTGCCAGAACCAAGCTTTTCCCTGCTGTCCCTGCCCAATGCTCTAAACCCCTCCCTTACCCATAAAGAATTGGTATTTATCCTCCTCGCAGCAGCTCGTTTAGAAATCGCCGAACATTGGAAGGAAACCGAAGGGCCCTACACTCACTGGATGGAAAGGGAAAGTGTGGGATATAGCCTGCTCTGAAAAATTAACCTACCACCGCAGAGTTTCGTTGGGCCAACTTAGCTATGACCCATTCAATGAAATATGGTCTCCTTTTCTCGATTACATCAATGGTACAGATGTGGCATCCAAATCTTCCTTTGACCACAGTAAATTGAAGGAAACAAGCTCGGTTCGGCATCTACAGAAATCGTGTTTGTGTATTTATTAGAAATGCTGTCTGACTTGTATGTTTTTATATATATATACATATAACTTTTTTAACCGCTTTGTTAACTTGTTTAATAAATAATTAATTTTTTTTTAAAAAAATATTTTTTACAATATTTATATACCGGTCCCCATTCAAAATTTCGGAGCGGTGTACAAGGTAAAATAAAATAAAAACAGAATTAAAACACGTTAAAACTAGATTTTTAAAGGAAGCAAAATGCAAAGTGAACCATCGCTGGTCATCAAGGGACCTGGAACAACGTTTTCAGGAAGCGCCAAATGGAATACAAAGTTGGCGCCTGCCTGACTTCCAGAGGCAGGGAATTCCATAGGAGGGGGGCTACCACGCTGAAGGCTTTTCCCCTGGTGGACTCCTGGCGGACTCCAATATGCTACCAGTATGCCTATCTCTACATCAGTTCCTGGGGAACTTGGGTGGAAGGGTGCTGTTGCACTCATGTCCTGCTGATGGGTTTCTGGTAGACCCTGGTTGGTCACTGTGTGAACAGAATGTTGGACTAGATGGGCCCTTGGTCTGATCCAGCAGGGCATTTCTTATGTTCTTATGAAATCCTCAGGCATATCTACTCTTCAATGCATGAAAGTGTTCTATATTGTAAAGCAGCCTTTCCCAACCTGGTACCCTCCAACAGCCATGCTGGATGGGAATTCATGGGAGTTGCACTCTAACACATCAAGAGGGCACCAGGCTGTTGAAGGCTGTTATAAAGCATATATGTATTGTCTTTTTTCAGCACTGAAATAAACAAACAAAAACAAAACATATATACAACAAACATAAGAAGAGCCTTTCTGGATTAGACCAAGGGTCAATCTTGTCCAGTATTCTATTACACATAATGGCCAAGTACTTGCCCAGGTAGGATATGAGTGCAACAGCACTCTCCCAGTCATGTTCCTCAGCAACTAATGTACATAGGCATACTTCCTATGATACTGGAGGTGACATAAAGCCACGATGTGAACCAAGAATGTGAGCTATGAAGCTGCCTTGTACTGTTAGGCAGTGGTCCACAAGTCCTCTAGAGTTTACTCTGACTGGTGGCATCTCCCAGGGTCTCAGGCAGACTTTCACATCACCTGCTACCAGAGATTCCTGTAGCTGGAGATGCTAAGGACTGCAATTAAGACTTTCTGTATGCAAAGCATGTGTTCTACTACTGGGCTATGGGCCTTCCCCTCCAATCTGTTGCTAGAGCAGACCAAAGCTCCATCTAGTCCATTCATTGGTTTCCACCAGTGGCCAGACTGATGCCCCTGGGGAGCCCATTGAGCAGGGAAAGAAGTGATGTCTATCCCATTGGTTCCCAGAATTTGCATGCTGCCTCTGAACATGACCGTTTTAGTTAATTAATGTCCATGTTATCCACCCATCTTATCCATAAAAAGACCTATGGCACTTGCAGGACAGGGCAGAGCTAGGGAAATAATCCACCATGGCTCTTCTGACATGCCTCTTGCATCAAGCACAACTGGGGACTACACGAGCAGCACATTTCCTTTAAGGAAATGCTTGATGGGACGCCTCTCCAGACATAAACCTACCCGCTCACTGCTCTCTACATTGTGCCTACTCTGAAGGAAGCTCAGAGATGGCAACAAGGGAGGGGGCCTTTTCAGTGGTGGCCCCCCAATTATGGAATGATCTCCCTGACAAAGCTCACCTGGTGCCAACAGGGCCTGTCTCTTCTCCCAGACATTTAACAGCACTTAACAACATGAGCTGAGTATGTTTGTTTTTAACGGACCCCAGAATAGCTGTTTTTATAAGGATACTGTTGTTTTTATGCTTTTAAACTTTGTATATTTGTTTTTAATGTTTACTGTTTTTAACTTTTGAAAACCGCCCAGAGAGCTTCGGCTATGGGGCGGTATATAAATGTAATAAGTAAGTAAGTAAATACAGCAGAAGGGAATCTGTCATCTAGGCTAGACAATAGTGATGCTACACACACTAGTACATTATTATTATTATTATTATTATTATTATTATTTATTTATTTATATAGCACCATCAATGTACATGGTGCTGTACAGAGTAAAACAGTAAATAGCAAGACTCTGCCACATAGGCTTACAATCTAATAAAATCCTAGTAAAACAATAAGGAGGGGAAGAGAATGTGCAAGGCTTCTGCTAAGAGGAACTATGGCTCCAACATAAGTAGAAATAAGGTATATGGTGGGTTGGAGGGACCTGTAAAATGTTGAGGACAGTTTCATCCGAAAATTAAAACGTCAATGTGTGCAGAACCCAAAGCCCTGGACAATTAGAAGCTCTGAACTGCTTAAGGGGGTGAAATGCACTGGAAAGCCAGCAACGGACAGGTGCTTGCTTTCCAACTCTCTGATGCTCTGGATTCCCTGAACACATTCACAGCAAAACATTCAAGATCTGGAGACTGAACAATGAATGTGCCTGAACTTACGGAACTCATTGCCATAAGAAGTTCTGATAGCTACTAGCAAAACTTCCTTTTTTTCGGTAGTTGCAAAAATATATATATAATCTACTTAGCTCTGGCACAGAACACAGTAACAGCCACCTCACGGAGCAGTTTAAAGTTCAGCCATGGATTTCATGCTATCGCAATGTCCCTGTGGCAAAGAACTAGATAATTTAATAAACACGCATTGCATGGGAAAACTCTTCCTTTAGTTTGTCCCAAACTTACTGTATATTGACATTTAAAGCCCTAAACGGTTTGGGGCCAGGTTATCTGAAGGAACGCCTCCTCCCATATGTACCTGCCCGGACCTTAAGATCATCTACAGGGGCCCTTCTCCGTGAGCCCCTGCCAAAGGAAGTGAGGCAGGTGGCTACTAGGAGGAGGGCTTTCTCTGCTGTGGCACCCCGGTTGTGGAATGAGCTCCCCAGAGAGGTCCGCCTGGCGCCTACACTGTACTCCTTTCGTCGCCAGCTGAAGACCTTTTTATTCTCTCAGTATTTTAACACTTAATTTTAACTTAAATTTAAATTATACTGTTTTAACTCTGTATTTTAACCTTATATCAATTTTGCTGCGTGGTTTTATCCTGGTTGTGCTTTTTAGACTGTATTTTGTATTTGTGTTTTTAACCTGTTGGTTGTTTTATGATGGTTTTAATTTTTGTGAACCGCCCAGAGAGCTTTGGCTATTGGGCGGTATAAAAATGTAATAAATAAATAAATAGACAATTTAATTGGATGACCAATTTTGCGATAGAAATCTCAAAATGCTCAGAGAATTTGCGGGGATAAAATAGCTAACAACAAGGATGTGGTTTAGTCATTGGGAGTTTCTTTTCTTCTGGATAATTTTGTATCACCTAAATGGTGTAAAAGAAGTTTGCTTATTTCTTCTTCTATGAGCATGTCTACACCAGCCATTCATCCCGGGATCGTCCCAGGATCATCCCTGTGCATCCAAATGACACACAGGAGATCCCGGGAGCAGGCAGGGACCACCCCTCCATTTTCCTAGGATAATCCTTAGGTATAGAAAGGGCCTAAGAAATAAGGAAGTTTGCTTTTCTGAATTTCCTGATTTTGCTCTAATTTCTTTTGTTATCTATTATTTCTCTTTTTATCATCATCATTATGAGTTCTGGTTGTTGAAGATAATGAATGTGTTCAATAAACTATTGACAAAATGTCAGCAAAATCCAAATTATTATCCCCCAGACTTCTCAGAGCAATTCTTCAATCACACCAAGCAGATGTTCTAAGCACCATAATTAATGGGCAGGATGTGAATTTTGCCCATTTGGACCCTCAATTTAATAAAACTTAAATTGTTGCAAGTGTGTCACTACAGCTTGGAGAAGTCCCTAGAAATATGAGCTCAGGCAATTAGTAGAGAGAAGTAATTCCCAAACTCTGTGTAGGTAATATTAATGTACTGCAAGTGGAGTTAAACTGGATCATCTAAATAAAACTGCCAAGATTATGCTCCCTTTATACAAATCTACCGTGCGACCCCATTTAGAATACCGTGTACAGTTCTCATCAATGCACCTATATAGGGTATTGTCAAGTTGGAAAAAGGGCAGAAAAGGACAACTAAAGGCATGGATTTCCATGCTGGGAGACTTAGGACTTTTTTTCTGTCTAAACATGCTTGGGATCACACCCTAAAATGATCAAAGGGATGGAGAACTGCCCTAGGAGAAAAGGTCACAACATCTGGTATTATTTAGCTTCGAAAAAGAAGGGTTAGGGGAGACACAATAGAGATGTACACAATTATGCATGGTGTAGAAAAAGTGGATAGGGAGACATTTTTCTCCCTCTCTCATAATACTAGAACCCAGTGGTGTCATCTTATGCAGCTGATTGGTGGGAAATTCAGGACACCTAAATGTACTCTTTTACACAGTTAAACTACGAAATTCACTTACACAAGTTGTAGCGATGGCCACCAGTTTGGATAGGTTTAAATGGGACCGGACAGTGAGAATAAAAGAGAATTATTATAAAATTATATGGAGGTGGTACCTAACCCCGGTTAGATTAAACAAGATAAATAACCAGCATTCAGCAAATTGTTGGAGAGGCTGTGGGGAAAAAGGAACGTACTTACATATGTGGCGGGAACGTAAATATGTGCAAAATTTGTGGAAGATGGTGTTTTCTGAGATTGAAGAAATTGTTGGAATGAAGATAGAAGAAACATCAAGAGTTGCATTACTCTCACTACATGAAGATTTAAAATGCAGTAAAGAAATTAAGGAATTGATAACGAATTTGCTGACTGCAGCAAGGTTGATTGTAGCTAGGAACTGGAAGATTCAAGGTGATTATTGTATTGAAGAGTGGTATAAAGGAGTATGGGAGATTGCTATTAATGACAAATTAACATGTAACATAAAAGTGAGAAGAGGTATAGCAAAAACAAATGATTTCGAGGGAATTTGGAAGCAGTTCCTAATATTTGTGTTTTCTAAGGGAAGTGGGAAACCACCAGCAGAAGAGGTGTTAAGATTTTGGAAACAGGAATGATCCCGAAGGGAAGGGGGAGCACTTGTTATTATGTTGAATTATGTTGGATTATGTTATGATAAAGCATTATATGTTAACAATTATATATTCAAGCAATTTGTTAGGGATTAGTATGTTAATTGTTATGTTATGTTGGTTTGTATTTTATGTAGGAATAAATTTAATTTTTTAAAATATATATATATTATATATATAAATGGGACTGGACAAAGTCTTGAATGAGGAGGCTATCAATGGCTACTGGTCCTGATAACTATATGCTACCTCCAGTATCAGAAGCAGTTGCTGGGGAATATGGGTGAAAGGGTGTATGTCCTGCTTGTTGTTTTCCCATGGGCTGCTGGTTGGCCAATGTGTGAACAGAATGCTGGAGAAGATGGGCCTGTGGTCTGATTCAGCAGGGCTCTTCTTATGGTCTCATCTAACACTTGATGCCTATGGAGCACTGATTTCCCCCCCTCTCTAGCAATATATGGGCAGTGGTAGCATTTTATGGGAGTAAGTAGGACCCAGATTCTCCCAATGCAGCCTGAATTATAGCTGAGTGGTATGAGGGAAATCCCAAAAATGTCACTATTGCTCAAAAACTACTATCTGCTCTCTAAGCCTTTGAAAAAGGCTAGGTTATAGATGGAAAAATTCTCATGTGTTCACTCTTCAATCCACTCTATCCTGTTTCCTTATTAATCTGCTTAAATCTGAATAAAATTGTGTATCTAAATATGTATTTTCAAATGCATTTTCTCTCAGAATATGCATGAATGTATTTCCTGCAAAATATGGATTTCTGATTGTACAATACCTGAAAACACCCATTTCAAAAAATACTTCTTTTAAGGAGAAAACTGTATTGGAACATTCAGAAGCTATGGAAGTCAGTAGGTATCTATGTTCTGATCTGACAATGAGTCCGGGAAGTGCGGACCAGGTCAGTTTGTATGGGAATTTGCAATGATCAAATTCCTCAAGCATTCCTAGGTGAGGGGAGGAGAAGAGAATACCACCAGGCAATTTTAAACCATTATAAATATAAATATAATGAAGAGGTTGGCCTGATCTAGAACCCGGCTCAGAAAATACGTATGTATCTTTTGAACTGTATAGCAGGTATGGGCGAATCTCTTAATTTTGGTTTCTCTCAGTTTCTCGTCTTTCCAATCTGAAATTCAATTTGTTTCAGACTTTGAGAATTTCTACAGTCTTTTCGTCTGGTTCATTCTGAACTTTATGAATTGACTCCCCCCCCCCCTTAAAATTTACATCTTTCTGTACACATTCCTCCTAATAAATGCATTTCTGTATGCATTTCTGCCTAATACATACATTGTTACAAAGAATTCTCCTAATATAATGCATTTTGAATAATATTTCCTCTAATGTATTTATTTATTACATTTGTTTACCACCCCATAGCCAAAGCTCTCTGGGCAGTTCACAAAGATGAACTGTATATTGTATATTGTTTTTGTATAAAAACAATATACAAAAATTAAAAACCACACCAACATGCAAAATGCGCATACATTTAAAACCATTAATGTATACATTTTGTAAACGTTTTTGACCAGAAAACAACATTACAAAATTCAGACATGTGCAAATGTTAAAGGACTGCTGAATTTTGGTTTGCATAATGGTTTGACATAGCGAAATTAGGTAAATTTGTATTAAAATGCAAACTGAACATGTTCCTTCCCCAACTCTGTTGTAGAGGCAAGTGTGCCTTCAATTTTAACAGAAGAAGAAAATGGTGGCCCATGAAACAACATTGCCATAATGTATATGTTTGTGTGTATATGACTAAACTGAATAGTTATACCCAGAAAAGTATTTAGAAGAGGTCTCTTTTTAGTTATGTGGGCCAGTGAAAGAAGCAAGATTTATGGTGAATACACCATATACACAAAAGCCATTGTAAAAAAACCACCCATCTGTCCCTCTCAAAGACTAGGTGCATTTTGGATACATTCAACTACTAAAATCATGGCATTATTCCAGAAGTCAATTCTATAAGAAGGGCTATGTGAGGTGGACATGACAAAGACTCTAAGGGCCATGAGGGTTCAAAATAAACAATTATTTTCATTTCTTTTGTCCTGCAAATATCAAACACTAGAGGGAGTGGTTAATGAATAAGCTAATTGATAATCCCCCCTTTTTTTCTTTCCATAGTGTACTCCAAATCTACTTTTATCTTGCTCAGGGTCATAAATCCATTTACACGAGGGATGCTATTGTGAAATGATCAAAACATAGCGCAACTTATTCAATTCTCGCCCCTTCCCATTGGCTCCCTGGAGAAACTACTGTGCTGAATATGGTTCAGAATTTGGAACGTTGGACAAATGTTCTAATTAAAGCTAAGTTTGCAAACTGATTTCAAGGTTGGCTACTTTTGCTCATTGATAGAATATGGACCAGATGTAAGTAACAGCAGGGCATTAATAACATTCAATGAGTGCATTGTTCTCTCCGCACAGCCTGGCTAAACTTGTCCTTTTGGATTCAAAAGGGGACCCAGAAAGGGAGTTTTACTGCTAAGAGAGCTTTCATAAAACAATCCCTTTCAGCTGCTTATTTTACTGGCTGGATATTTACTTCCCTGATGAAAACGAGAGCTATGCTAACAGCCAAGAGAGATTAGACGGTTTTATTCTGTAGACCCATTCCTCCATAGTAAGTAATGCATGCATGTGTATATTTCAGTTATAAGTAGTGCCTTCATTCACCCTTCACAGATGCTATCACTGCAATCCTCTGCCAAGAATATATACATCCTATAATAAATAAGTAAGTTATCTGGCACTAGCTCCAGTGAAATCAATAGATGTGCAAAGGTACTATGGTACTCCTCTACAACATGGTGTCCTTGGGAGGCTATTGAGGGCACGGCGCACTGTGTCCAATAACTGATAACCCTAAACCACCCTTAATGTCGAGTGTCTCGGTCTATGGGGCTGCCAATTTAATTTCCCCTAATGTCCCCAACATGGTGTTGGGGGCATATTCCATTAGCGGTCCCCTCAACATATCACTGAAATGAAGGTCAAATTCAGCCTAAAGTTCAAATTTAATTTCTCCATTAGCAACCTGGCCTGATCACTGAGGTCGTCAGAGGGCATGCTCATGGTGGTTCCACATGGACCTGTGGTCCGATTGGAACCCACCAGGAGAAGAGCCTTTAGTGTAGTGGCCCCTTCTCTGTGGAACTCTCTGCCCTTGAAAGTCAGGTCAGGCAGGTACCAACACTACGCTGTTTCCGACATCTCCTGAAAACAAATCTTTTTCGAGAAGCCTTTCTCAACTGACTAACCACTGTTTTTCTGGTTCCTTTGTTTTTAAATTGAACAAACTTAATCTGCTTTTTTAATCTTCTTCTTTTATTGTTTATACCTATGTTCACCCATCTGGAATCTGTGTTAGATAAGTGAGCGGTATATACATATTGTAAATAATAGTAATAATAATAATTAATAATTATAATAATTTCAGAGAAACTTTTATTGGCCACATGCCAGGGGTGGGTGGGGCTGAAGGAGTTGGGCCAAAGGGGTGGGACAAAGATACAAAAGATACCTGCATACTGTATCTTAAAGCTCTTTCTGCCAGTAACGAAGCCTTAGGACCAAAAAAAATGAGAAAAGAAACAAAAACCAGGAAAATACCAAGCAATTTATGGGTTTGAAAAAGGTCCCTGGGCCTAACTCCCATTGAGGACTGCCATTTTAATTTCCCAATATCTACATTTCCCCGGAGGACAACCCTTGAAGGGCACCTTGGTGACCTTTCTCGAAGCTGGCCCTGACGGCCCAAGCACTCAGAGCAGAGCTCCCACGGATGACTGAAGTTCTGAATGGACTGGTGATATATGGGAGAAGATGATCCCAAAATCTCAAATTGAGTGCTGGGGAGAGGGTCCCAAATTATGGGCCCTGCTCCCAACGCTGACTTTGTTATCCTTTAGAGCAGCCTTCCTCAACCTGGGGCGCTCCAGAGGTGTTGGACTACAACTCCCAGAATGCCCCAGCCAGCTGGCTGGGGCATTCTGGGAGATGCAGTCCAACACCTCTGGAGCGCCCCAGGTTGAGGAAGGCTGCTTTAGAGGCAATGTAGATTGTGATTTATAAGTCCTCACTCAAGGTGAATTTGGGCAGGCAGAGGTGGGTGGTGAGTGGGGAAGAGCTGGCATTTGTGTACATGCCATCCTTTTCACAGCACTGAATGCCAAGGACTTCCAATACTCAGTTTGGAGTTTTTTACTTCAGTGATTTTACACAGCACTTAAATCGCCTTATGTGAGCATCATACTCTGTGTGTGAGTGTGTGTGTGTGTGTGTCTTGGGTTTAACTCTTATCTGAAACAGGGCGGAAGAGCTGTTTTTGCTGGCTCAGCAGGCAGAAGGGCCATCTGATAGACAGTGGCATACTTGAGGGATTGGCGTTTGATTTCCGCCGCCCCCCGCCCTTTCCACAGGCAGCCATTTGGTCTGAAAAATCACAATCACGGTAATGAGAGGCACCTTTATCTCTGTGCGTCAGCCCCAGATGGAAGAGGTGGGATGCTGTGTTAGGGGGAAACATTACGCTGATTTTATTTTTTGCCAGTTAACGTGAAAACACACAGCCACTGCTTCGATCAGCGACGGATGTTTCTCGAGATCTAATGCAGAAGTGCTCAGAGTAAGGATACCACATATTTTCATCAAGATTGTGAGGAGGCGGAGGAGACTTCAATTGTACCCCACCACCCCTGCAATCTCAATCCAGGAAAGGTCACTACCAGCAGCAGCGAAATAACAATCTTGATCACTGGCAGAAACAGGGGTGGGTGGGTGGCGCTGCCTCTCTTTAATCAGCCTGTGTCCTAGCAGAATTGGGTTCCTGCCAGCCCACCAAACAACTGTGATGAACCTCACAAACCCCTATGCAGCAACGGCAGGGGGTGAATATGGCAGGTCATCTGTAGCTGGTGGCCTTCAAGGCCTTCCTTTGGCCCACAGGCTGCTGGCTGCCCATCCCTGGTCCTCCTGACAGTGATTTAGCAATCATGGCTCAAAATCATTGATAGACCTCTCCAGATTCATGAACACCCCCTCGGTTATCACCACACCTTGTGGCAGAGAATTCCATCAGTGAATGACTTGTTGTTGACATATTTTCTTTTGTCTGTCCTGAATCTACTGCCCCAAAATTTTCGTTGGATGACACCAGGTTCTAGTACGATGAGAATTAGTGCTGTCCCAGGGGTAGGGAACCTGGACCCAAATTCCCATAATCTCATAGAATCACAGAATAGCAGAGTTGGAAGGGGCCTACAAGACCATCGAGTCCAACCCCCTGCTCAATGCAGGAATCCACCCTAAAGCATTCCTGACAGATGGTTGTCCAGCTGCCTCTTGAAGGCCTCTAGTGTGGGAGAGCCCACAACCTCACCAGGCAACTGATTCCATTGTCGTACTGCTCTAACAGTCAGGAAGTTTTTCCTGATGTCCAGACGGAATCTGGCTTCCTTTAACTTGAGCCCGTTATTCCATGTCCTGCACTCTGGGAGGATCGAGAAGAGATCCTGGCCCTCCTCTGTGTGACAACCTTTTAAGTATTTGAAGAGTGCTCTCATGTCTCCCCTCAATCTTCTCTTCTCCTGGCTAAACATGCCAAGTTCTTTCAGTCTCTCTTCATAGGGCTTTGTTTCCAGACCCCTGATCATCCTGGTTGCCCTCTTCTGAACACGCTCCAGCTTGTCTGCGTCCTTCTTGAATTGTGGTGCCCAGAACTGGACGCTCTGACCATTAGCCATGCTAACTGGTTCTGATGGGAGTCGTATCCCTGCTCTGTCCACTTCCTTCTTGCCATGCATAGTTTTGTAGACTTGTACAATGCCCCATCTTTAAAAGCTCCAAATGCTTTAGCCTTTGGTTGCAAAGAAAGTACTCCAAGCCCTCAATCACTTTGGCTGCCCTTTTCTTCCCTTTTCCCAACTCTACAATATCCTTCTTAAGATGAAGCAACCTGAAAAATTCTGCAATTCCAACCCCTTTATCACTTGTGGCCAACACTTCATAAAAGCAGGTGATCTTGTAGGATGACTTCCAGCCTTTCAATTCTATGCTTCCTTGATTATACAGATCTGGGGGAAAGTATCACAGAACACAAACATTTATCGCAGGAGTTAATTAGGGAACATCCGCTTTTGAAATTGCTAACGGCTCTTTGTCATTAAAACAATCGCATATATTAACAGTGTTAAGATAGATGGATTCCCAATTGGTGAAGGAAGGGGGGGGGGGAACCCTCAGAAGAGGAAGAAAAGTATGCGTGCATTTTGTTAATTAAGAAGATATTCCTTTCAATTTCTTCATTTACTAATCACATTTCTATCCCACCCTTCCTCCAAGGAGTTCAGGATCATCTATATCATCCTTACCCATACTGGTGCCTTTCAGATGCATCTTCCATCGTCCTCATACATGACCATTGGATAATGGACACTGAAGTCCAACACATATGGAGGGAACCAGGATGGAGGGGGCTGGTCTGTGTGTATTCTTCTCATTTTATCCTCATAAAAACACTCTAAAATGGATTAGGCCCAAAATTGTCCCAAAAGCTTCTTAACTCAGCAGTGACTTGAACTCAGAACTCTCTGCACCAAGGCAGAGAGTTCTATTCTCTTTATTGCCCCACTTCCAGTATGGTATCACAGTCCCCTGATGACATAAAACTATGGCTGTATTTCTAAGCATATGTACTCTGCTATTATTGGGGCTCACTTCTTTTTTTTTTTTTTTTAATTTTATTTATTAAACTCCATTTAACAAAGCAGTTTTTAAAAAAGTTAAAAATATATATAAAAACTTACAAGTCAGACAGCATTTCTAATAAATACACAAACACGATTTCTGTAGTTGCCGAACCGAGCTTGTTTCCTTCAATTTACTGTGTTCAGAGGAAGATCTGTTAAACCAGAGTTGGATGCCACATCTATACCATTGATGTAATTGAGAAAAGGAGACCATATTTCATTGAATGGGTCATAGCTAAGTTGACCCGACGAGACTCTGCGGTGGTAGGTTAATTTTTCAGAGCAGGCTATATCCCACACTTTCCCTTTCCATCCAGTGAGTGTAGGGCCCTTCGGATCCTTCCAGTGTTCAGCTATTTCTAAACGAGCTGCCGTAAGGAGGATAAATACCAATTCTTTATGGGTAAGGGAGGGGTTTAGAGCGTTGGGCAGGGACAGCAGCGCCAGGCTTGGTTCTGGGAAGATTATCTGATCAGTGGCCTTAGAAATTATATTGAAGATAGTTTCCCAGAACTGCTTCAGGGCCTTACACTCCCACCACATATGTAAGTAAAAGCCCTTTTCATCGCATCCTCTCCAACACAGTGGGGAGATTGAAGTCGTTGCATGCGAGAGTTGAATTGGAGTTATATACCATCTTAATATAACCTTGAGGGCTGACTCCTGTATGCGGGACAATATTGTTCGGAGGGGGGGATTTATCCAAATTTGTTTCCATTTTATATCTTCAATCTGTATATGTAGATCAGTTTCCCATATGCTCCTCAGAGCCAGGGAGAAGCCACCGCCCTTCTCAAGCAATAGGTCATAAATTGCTGAGGTCACGCCTTTATCTTTCCCTTTGGATCTCACACATAGATGCTCAAAGGGGGAGAGAGGGCGAAAATCCGTCTCGCTACTGAATCTTTTGTTTAAGAATGTTCTGACTTGTGTCAGTTGGAGCCAAGAGGGATTGATCCCTTTTAGCTTGTCTTTTAGTTGACTATCGTTAATTATTTGGTCTTTGACTAAAAAGTCCCTCAAACGATAGATCCCCTTACTGTCCCACCCAGCAAACTGGGCATATTTATCTTCATGTCTAAAAGATGGATGATCTAAAAAAGGTAGCATTGGAGACTCTGGGGGAGAGAGATAGGTTGACCATTTTTTCCATATTGCTAGGGTATTTTATTTATTTATTTTATTTATTTATTACATTTTTATACCGCCCAATAGCCGAAGCTCTCTGGGCGGTTCACAAAAATTATTTTTTTTGTAAGGGGTGTGAATGGATTGGAGATTTGTTTGACGATGGTCCAAGAAGTTTTTAGGAAGGGGAGAGCTGGGATTGTGGGTTGTTGGGATATCGTTTCTATTTGTACCCAGGGAATACTAGTCTCACAGTTGATTATTTTGACTAGCTGCCTAAGCTGGAAGGCCTCAAAGTACATCAGTAAATTGGGCATTCCTAGGCCTCCTTTTGTGCGTTTCCTATATAACGTTCCCTTATTTATACGGGAACGTTTGATTGGGGCTCACTTCTGAGCAAGCTAACTTTGGATGGAAGTGTTAGGGCTCATCTACACCAAGCAAGATATTCCACTATGAAAGTGGTATATAAAAGGCAGGAGCCACACCAAGCAGGATATAATGGTATGAAAACAGTATATGGTAGGTGTCAATGGGCCCCAACAGTTGTCAGTGCACTTCAATCCCACTATAAAGCAGTAGCGTGGCTCCTGCCTTTTATATACTGCTTTCATACCCCTTTCATAGTGGAATATCTGCTTGGTGTAGAAGAGCCCTTAGTTTCACCTAACAAATGATTAGAAGTATAATAAGTAGCCACCACATCTCTGAAGTTGACAAGAAAACCTCTGAATCAACAAAACTCATGAATTTGCAAGATGTAATACTGCCTGATGACACCTTCCAAATTATGTACTGTGCATGATTTTTAAAAAAGTTGTTAATTCTGCAACCAGGTATTTGTGGAGGTGTGGCTGGCTGTTCTTTATTCATGAATTAATTGCCTCTTTATGCAGTTTGATGGAGTTACATAACTTGTGGTGGTCTCAATGCACATCTTTAAAGTTTCTGGAAACACGAAGTCTAGGAATGGCCATGTGCCTCACAGTGGTCTGCACAGACAAAATTGCAAGCCTAATCCAATGCAATTTAAGTACCAGTTAATTGTGTTGCATTGGAATCACTGAAAATGCTTAATTGGTGCTTAACTTGTATTACTGGCCAGTCTAGTTACTGACTAGTGCTCTACTTTTCCAACTGCCCCAAAAGAATCATGGACCAGCTACACTCTACCCTTCTTTTTTCCCTTCCTTTCCGGTGGCCCTTTCTTCTGCCACAAGGTGAAATTCTTTTTCTTCGGCTGCCTCCACTACACAAGCCTTAAAACACTCTGAGGGCATGGCCAGACAGGTCGATATCCCGGTGATCACCCCGGGATCGTCCCTGTACATCCACATGATGCACAGGGTATCCCAGGAGCAGGGAAGGAAGATCTCTCCCTTGGTCAGAGATATCGCCCTACAGATTAATACCAATTTTTCCGCAGTATCGGGATGATCCCGAGAACGCGGAATGTGTGGCCCGCTGTCGCTGGTATGCCCTGGCTCCTTGCAAGTAAATGTGAGGAACTGGGAACCGAAGCTCTGTGCCCATCTGGGGTGGGGTGGGGGGAGTTGTTTTTTTTTAAAAAAAACACACACACCACATACTTATTGTTCCAGTGCTCGTGCGCTCCTTTTCCTTTAAAAAAAAATTCCAAAATGGCGGCTGCGATGTCGTGTGCCACGTGTAAACGAGGACGATGATCTTGTGATCATAAAATCGCAAGAACGTCGCCCTCCACCCCCCTTGTCTAGCCATGCCCTGAGCCTCAAGTAACTACTTTAGATAGGGTGTGGGTTGGCTCTTATACCTGGGGCGGGTAACCTCCCCCTCTCCTGCCAAACAAACACCCCACAAGTTTCAAATAGCATTTAAAAGTTTACTAAAAAAATTACCAAGTAAGTTTTCAGATCTGAATGGATTCACATGCACATACAACACACACAAAACCCTGTGAGCAATACAGTAATAAAATAACCAGGGATAAACTAATACAGATTATCTAACTAGACTGTGTCCGTATTTTATCCAGGTCCCTTATCCAAGTAATATCTTACTGTCATAGGCCTAGCACTCCCACAATGAGATATGTATGATATTGTATTTAAAGTTGTCCCCCGCCTCAATCCAGAGGGAGAGGCGGGTAATAAATAAATAAATAAATAAATTATTATTATTATTATTATTATTATTATTATTATTATCTAGTTCCAGCAGCTCTGACTCTTTCTGTCCTCCTTCTTCTCTCTGTGTCTCTGCATTTCTCTCTCTTCTGCCTTAGACTTCTATCTTAAAATTGCTCATTTTCCCTTACCAACCTGACTCCAACCAATGAAGAGGGTTGTTCCTTGTGCTGCTTTTCCCCTAAACTCCTTTTCCAAAGCTCTTTCCCTGACCTTCTATTGAACCTTCTGCAAACTCTTTTCTTCTTCTTCCTCTGCAGATAAAAGAAAATAAGAAGAGCCAAGTTGGATCAGACCAATGGTCCATCTAGTCCAGCATTCTGTTCACACAGGGGCCAATCAACTGTTAACCATGGACCCACAAGTAGGGTACAGTGGAACAGCTAGCTTATATATCATAGAATCACAGAATCACAGAATAGCCAAGTTGGAAGGGACCTACAAGGCCATCAAGTCCACCCCCCTGCTCAATGCAGGGGGTTGGACTAAACACTTGACATGAGATCCCTGCAAACCTTTGGCTTTCAGAGCAAACATCCTGACTCTTATAATTTCTAAGGAAACCTTTGATGGTTTTACTCATCAACATGCACAAAAGATTTAACTTCATAATATCCAAAAACCAAATGAAATACAAAATGGAGGATAATTCTGGTCCTTCACAGTTGGCAATAACTTCCCCACAACAGAAGACAAGCTATCCACAGGGTTTGTTAGCATTGGTTTCTTCCCCCATTCAAACAGAAGGTGGCTTCCTGGTCTAACATGCTAATGCTCATTTCTCATACTGTTCTGAGAAAGTGACTTTGCACCCTCATTTTATGTGGGGAACCTTTGTGCTGGGCAAGAGACTGCAAGGGGGACCGCAAAGACACATGCGCACAACCAGCTATGAATGACAACATCGCATCGGTGTTCATTAGTAGTAGCAGTAATTCTAATGATGCAGTGTATTTACACGAGTCAGTAACATGCGTGGCGTTCTGTTTTACAAGTGTTGTTGAGTCCCCATTTAACTTGAGATTATAGCTACGCAAGGGATGAACCCGTTAACTGTCCCTACTTCAAAACAGAATGTACAGCAGGAACAAAGACAGAACATATGCAGTGCTTTCGTTCCTGGTCTCTTTATTTTCTTGGCAGCTATTCAGATGAATTTGCCACATTACTCATTTATTGGCTGCCTTTTTTTTTTTTTAAGAAACACTTAGAGCTTAGCAAATGATTCATCAGCAAAATGGATCTCGTACACTTTGAAGAATAGTATTTCACCTGTCATCCACACGTATATAAATGCCATGGCTCCATATCAAACAATAGCATGCCCAAGAAAACAGAACATAGGGTGGAACTATGCAAATAAAGGGTGGACATTCTGACTGGCCTTCACTGACAGGAAACCAGCAGAATGCACAGGGATGTACCCAATCTCCTTGTAATAAAGATCTCCTCGTAGCACACATATCCTACAAAATCACATTTTGTAGTGTCCTATATTTATTTATTTAGCACATTTATAATCAACCCAACAACTAATGTTCTCTGGTCAGATTACAACCAGCTAAAAAAAACACCTAAGATGCCATTTTAAAACAAAATTAAAATCTAAAATGCAAATATTTGGAAGAATAAAATCCAATATGATGCAAAATAATAAACAGGACAGGAATCAATAAAACACCCTGAATAACCTAAAATGCCGAGGAGGAAAAAAAAAAAGTCTTGGCCTGGTGCCAAAAAGATAATGGAGGTGCCAGGTAAACCTCTTTGAGGAATTTATTCCGCAAGTGGGGTGCCACCACTGAGAAGCCACTCTCTCTTGTAGCCACGCACCTAGCTTCCTTTGATAGAGGCATCAGGAAGATGACCTAAGTGTCTGACCAGGTACATGCAGGAGGAGATGTGCCTTTAGGTACTTTGGCCTCAAGCCATTTAGAGTTTTAAAGGTCAACACCAATCGACCACAAGTGGGAGCCCACAGGCAGTGTGAGTTTCTGGGGTGGCAGACCTCATTGCAAATATTCATAGAATCATAGAGTAGTAGAGTTGGAAGGGGCCTATAAGGCCATCGAGTCCAACCCCTGCTCCATGCAGGAATCCACCTTAAAGCATCCCTGACATATGGTTGTCCAGCTGCCTCATGAAGTCCTCTAGTGTGGGACAGCCCACGACCTCCCTAGGTCATGGGTTCCATTGTTGTACTGCTCTAACAGGCAGGACGTTTTTCCTGATGTCCAGCTGGAATCTGGCTTCCTGTAATTTGAGCCCATTAGTCTGTGTCCTGAACTCTGGGATGATCAAGAACAGATCCTGGCCCTCCTCTGTGTGACAACCTTTCAGGTGTTTGAAGAGTGTTATCATGTCTTCCATCGGTCTTCTCTTCTCCAGGCTAAACATGCCCAATTCAAAAGGGAAGTAGGCATCAATCAACCAACCAACCAGCCCACGGTGCAGGGTACCATCAGACAGGACCTCAAGGCTGAACACTGCCTCCAAAAAGGTCTGGGCCCAAACGGAGCCCTTATATCCCTCCCCAGCCTGCCCACCTAGCGCTAGCTGCACCCCCTGTTGGGAAGGAGAAATCTTTAAAGGGGCAGTTCTCATGCCTGTACCCTTGCACTCCATCTCTGTTCAGTTTAACCTATCGTTTTGGCCAAGTTGTTTTTTTTGGGGGGGGGGCGGGCAGGGGGATGAGATTGACAGGTCTTTCCTGGCAAGGGCAGTGGCTCTTTAGGGTGTGTGGTTGAAAGCCAAAATGCCGCTGCCCCACACAGTTCAGGAGGAGCTCTGGCTTACGAGGTTCTGCTCTGGTGTCAGGATCTGTGCCACTGGGACCCCAAAACCTACAGGACATTTCGAGCACCTTTCTTTTTTAATGAGTGTTTTAGTCACTTGATAGAGCTGGGCTGTGAGAGCTGGCTAATGGGCTCGGATTAATGGGCTCAAGTTACAGGAAGCCAGATTCCGGCTGGACATCAGGAAAAACTTCCTGACTGTTAGAGTGGTAGACAATGGAGCCAGTGACCTAGGGAGGTTGTGGGCTCTCCCACACTAGAGGCCTTCAAGAGGCAGCTGGACAACCATCTGTCAGGGGTGCTTTAGAGTGGATTCCTGCATTGAGCAGGGGGTTGGACTCGATGGCCTTGTAGGCCCCTTCCAACTCTGCTATTCTATGATTCTATGATTCTATGATCAGCACCACTGTATGTGACTTACTTTATAATACCCTTTCCATAACAACCCTCACACCTTTGCAGGAACTGCTCCGGCAGGTAGCAGCAACATAAATTGGGTTTAACCCTAATTTGATTCCCTCCAAACAGGGCCATTAACCTATTTCAAACTTTGATTTCAAATCAAAAGTTACAAGTTTTTATAACTCACCACTCCCAAAGAGCTGGGGGTGGGATAGATCTGGAGGGCACGTGGTTAGGGGAGGATGGGTTAAGCACATAGGCAAAAAGTGACATAATCAGGAATCATTGAACATATCATGCTTGTTGACTTGTATGCATGTTTAGTGAACAAGTTACTGACGTGTGTATTGATTAAGTCAAAGCACAAAAAAGAATCTGGAAGGGATTGTGCAATCAAAACGTTAAGAACATAGGGATCACACAGAGGAGGGCCAGGATCTCTTCTCGATCCTCCCAGGTGCAGGACACGGAATAACGGGCTCAAGTTAAAGGAAGCCAGGTTCCGGCTGGACATCAGGAAAAACTTCCTGACTATTAGAGCAGTACGACAATGGAATCAGTTACCTAGGGAGGTTGTGGGCTCTCCCACACTAGAGGCCTTTAAGGGGCAGATGGACAACTATCTGTCAGGGATGCTTTAGGGTGGATTCCTACATTGAGCAGGGGGTTGGACTCGATGGCCTAATAGGCACCTTCCAACTCTACTATTCTATGGCCTTAGCTAGACCTAAGGTTTATCCCGGGATCTTCCCAGGGGTGTCCCTGCCTGCTCCTGGGATCCCCTGTGTGTCATTTACATGAACAGGGATGACTCCGGGACGATCCCGGGATAAACCTTAGGTCTAGCTAAGGCCTATGACTCTATGATTAGCCCTGCGGTCTTCTTTGTGCGAAGCACATGCTTTGCTTTCCCACTGAGCTACAGTCTCTTCCCATCTCCGTGTTTGGCTCACGTTTGGATGTTTTAAGGTGGATTCGTGCATTGAGCAGGGGGTTGGATTGGACGGCCCTGTAGGCCCCTTCCAACTCTGCTATTCTATGATTCTATATACATACACACACAAACACTCACACTAGTGAACGGATTGGAATAGCCCTTAGTTCGATACAGTGAAGCCTTCAAGAACACTTACAAACTCTCAGAGTTGGACCAGTGGGCATGGCTGCCCCCATCCAAGTGCAGCCGTGCCCACTGGTAAATGGCTCCTGCCATGGTGTACCTCTATAGCCCCACTCCATTCCCCTGAGGGGAAGCTTCCCACAGCAGTGGGGGAAAGTGCAGGCATAGAACGGTGTCCCTCAACCTACTAATCTCCCCGGGCTTCGAATTACACAGAATGCTAGTGAGGGAAGACTTCCTCTAGTGGCTGAAGAAGTTACAGCAGACTTTAACCACAGGAGACATTAATTAATGCATTTTAAAAACAAAATAACCCTAAGTTGACCCCCGCCCCCCTAGGATCCCCTTAGTACGCCTGCCATGTTTCAGGTATTTAGGGCATGTCTACACCATGCATATATCCCAGGGTCGTCTCTAGGTCATCCCTGTGCATCCAAATGATGCACAGGGGATCCCACAGTCAAGCAGGGACAACCAGAGACTTTCCCCAGGATAACTTGGACCGTGGATTTACCTTTTTTTCCATGGTCCTGGGACACCCCCAAGGGAGGCAGCCGGTGTGGCACACAATCACGGGTCGTCCCTTCTTCCCCATGAGTAGCAGGGCTCTAGAAATGGGCACAGAGCTGGGGGGGGGGGCAGCCGGTGCCCATCGGGGATGGGGAGCAGTTGCAAGGTGTTTTTTAAAAACTGCAGTAGAGCGCACTTGCACTCCTGTCTCCATTCCACAAAAATAAAATGGCGGCCACAACGTCCCTCCTTACTTCTGGGATGTTGCACTGCCTTTTGGGTGCTGGGGGGAGGATCCTGGAAGCCAGAAAGCCTAGGAACCTGTCCCTTCCCTCCTGGAATGACTTATAGATGTAGATGATGAAGCTAAGCAGGTCTAGGCCTGGTCAGTTTCTGGAAGGGTGACTACCAGGGAATCCCATGTACATTGATTCCTGCATTGAGAAAAGAGTTGGACTCGATGGCCTTGTTAGGCCCCTTCCAACTCTATGATTCTATGAAATCTATGAGCCCTTAGTTTTCACAGTATTTAGCACTATGGCACTGACGGATAGACAGACAGACACATCCACTTTTATTAGTATAGATTATAACCTATATTGTATGTCTCCAATCTATATATCAGCTCAAAGCTGATCACACTAGCCATCCAGTGTAGTGCCCTCTCCTGACTTCTTGAAGGTGCACATGCACGAAGAACACAGAATAACCAAGGGAGGTGACATATGGCACCCACCAGTTGCAACACAGCTGTGAGTCACAACCCCCCAGCTGAAGAGCATTACAGTGTTTTAATGAAGTGAGTTGGATTGGCCTAGGATTAATGCAGACTTGAAGCCTTCCCGTGCTTTGGATAGGATCTCAGGACTGCTGATTGGATATGGCCTTCAAAATGCCAATCCGAAAAGGAAAATTCGCATTTCAATACACACCAAAAATGAGAGAGTCAGTACAGTCCCTTTGGTGAGATGGCTCAAGTTACATCTGGCAGGCCTTAGTTCAAAAACTCTCTTCTGTTACAGAGTTATTGAGTGGCCTCGAGTAAGTCACTTGAATGTTAATTTTTTAGAGACCTCCCTCACAAGGCTATTCTGAGGTTGCTAAAGATTGTGAACTGCTCTGGACAGGCTTATGTGAAAAGGTAAAACAGCCACAACCCGCTCCCTTGGCTTACAGTGAACAGGATGTGAGCAAAATGGGTTCCTTTCCCTCTCTCATAAGCAGAGATGGCGCATTATGTATGACAACCAAGTTACCTAAATATATACTGTGTTTAGCGTCTCCATCCTTGCAATAAAACAAGGATGCAGATGTATACATTCCACTCGAAACAACATGTCTCTAGGAATCATGGCTTCGTTTATCGCACACCCTTTATCAGTGAGGATTAGTTTATGCAACTCTGACCTACTTATGCCAGAATGTCCAAAACCCTTTACAAAAGAGAAAATACATTGCAAATTAATGCACACAGGTTATCAGGATTCAGTGCACAGCTAGAAATGACTGATGGCATACCAGAAGGTGAACCCAAGCTGGTGTGCACTTGCTTTGCTCACTAGGGGTCTTCAATATCCCATGTTCTCTCCTTAATAACTACCATAGTGTGACATCTGATTCAGCCTTTGACCTTTTTTTGTTGTCATCAGACCTCTGCAATCTATGATTAGTGTTTATTATGTTTATTCTTACTTGGTGTGGGAGGCTCAGCTGCCTTATGAAACCAGCACTACTTCCCCAATAAATTATTCTCCGGCTTGAAGTGTTAACCAGTTCTGAGTACGCTCATGTCAGGAAGCGGCCCTGGCAAATGTAGTATCCCCAGGGTGCCAGAACATGCAGTAGTGAAGTCAAACACCTGAAAACTACATGTCCCAAGCTCTGTGTCACACATGCACATCCATTGCTTAATGCCTGCCAATCCAGTGACGATTTGCATGTGTGAATGGGGCCCATCATAGATTTATTTATTTATTTATTGCATTTCTTTACCGCCCAATAGCTGAAGCTCTCTGGGCAGTTCATTACCATATATCAATGGTAATGAAATGCTTGTATGATAAAGAATACTTTTCAATGGAGTCCATTCACACATTCAGTTGGCCAGTAATCAATTATAGAGAAATTAAGTATGGAAATGCATGACTGAATGAGCCCTGCATACATATTCTAGTTTATCTGTGCTTGTTTACACTTTATATTTTCAAATCTATTCTTAAACATCTTTAGTATACACCTAAAAAAAGAAAGAAAAATATATAAATCCACTTGCCAACATCTCTGGTAAACAAGATGACTGATACCACTCACAGCCTTACCAGAGGTCTCTTTTCCACTCCAGTTTTTGAGCAGCTAAGAAATAGCAAGAATTTTTTCCAAGCAGCAGGAGAAACTATATCTTAACTCATACAAATGGCAAAAGAGAAAAGACTCTGTTTTTCTCCTAAGTGAACATAAGAAGAGTCATGCTGGACTAGACCAAGGGTCCATCTAGTCCAAGATTCTGTTCACACAGTAGCCAACCAGCTGTGCACATGTCAAAAGATAGACTCAAGTTAACCACAAATGATGGCTGGCCAGTAAGACAAATTAATATTTCTTGACCCCTAATAATGTGGGTATTAGATTATGAAGGAACAGAACTGTCTTCCATTTTTTTTGAGCTTAAGTTTTGTTTTGGGATATTATGGGGTTAAATCATAATTGTCTGTGAGCTGGTCAATTTTAAAAGAAGTTAATAGTTTAGAGGACAAAAGTTGAGGTAGATTATAGGAGTCTGGATATTTGCTTAGGAAGCTAGAAAATTAGGAAGACAGGAGGTTAAGAAGTTTGCAGGAGGTTCAACAGAAGGTCAGAGGAAGAGAAAGTTTGCAGGAGGTTCAACAGAGGGTCAAAGGAAGAACTTATCCTCTTGATTGGTTGGAGTTGGGAAGGGGGAAAATTAAGATATAAAAGCTTATGGCAAGAAAGGAAGAAAAAAAGCAGCAAAACAGAGAAAATGACACACAGAAGGAGAAGGAAAGAAGGTTGGAATTTCTCCGGCCGGCTGCAACAGGAATCCAGGATTCTTGACTGACTGGCTGGGACATTTTGGAAATGCTTGAAAACCGTGACATTCCCGGTTTTCCGGGACGTATGGCAACCATAACATGAAGGGAAAGGCAAAAAAGGACCGGGGCACGCTGCCACGACACAGGCTCTGAACAACAGACCCAGCCGCGGACACTTCCTGCTCAAGCCAAGCACCACCACTTTATACGCCTGAGGCAAGGGATAAAAACCACCTTCCTCCAAACTATGTGAAGAAAGGGGTTAAAAATGGAGAAGGATTTCAATATATAAAATAATACACTGTGAGTTATATGTGCCGAGGTGAATTATTGTCAGGGTGGGTGCTAAATGTATAAACTTCAGATAATGTATGCCAAACAGACATGTGGGATTTTTGTGGTAGTTAAAAACAAAATAATTAAAATTTATTTTTAAAAGTTCACAAGCTTTGTTTCAAATTAAAACATTTTAAAACCTTTTTGAAACCTTTCATCCAATCCTTTCACTCATTCGCATTCGCGCTTTCCTTTCTCTCACACAATCACTCTTGAGTTTCCTTTATTATCGGTATTGTTTAATATACATCAACTATGTGCACACCACACTCCAAAGACACCACCCTCAAATTCTCCAGAACCCAAGTACTCTACACACCGAGAGCTAAAGCACTAAAGGCTAAAGACTCTAAAAGTACCTTAAAAGTCTCTCTCAATCCCCTCAGTCCTTCTCTTATATATCACTCCTCCCCCCTCCCAAAACCTTCTAACTCCGCCCACTCAGGCCAACATTCTAAAAACCACAGACTTACAAACTCAAGACATACATTTGGGAACTGACTTTGTGGGGTGTAACGCCATTTCCCCTGCTTTCCCTTCCACTCTCGGAACAGGGTGTTGCTGGTCCTTTGTCGTTTGTAACGTAGTCATAGAATCATAGAATAGCAGAGTTGGAAGGGGCCTACAAGGCCATCGAGTCCAACCCCCTGCTCAATGCAGGAATCCACCCTAAAGCACCCCTGACAGATGGTTGTCCAGCTGCCTCTCGTGTGGGAGAGCCCACCACCTCCCTAGGTAACTGATTCCATTGTCGTACTGCACTAACAGTCAGGAAGTTTTTCCTGATGTCCAGCCGGAACCTGGCTTCCTTTAACTTGAGCCCGTTATTCCGTGTCCTGCACCATGGGAGGATCGAGAAGAGATCCTGGCCCTCCTCTGTGTGACAACCTTTCAAGTATTTGAAGAGTGCTATCATGTCTCCCCTCAATCTTCTCTTCTCCAGGCTAAACATGCCCAGTTCTTTCAGTCTCTCTTCATAGGGCTTTGTTTCCAGACCCCTGATCATCCTGGTTGCCCTCCTCTGAACACGCTCCAGCTTGTCTGTGTCCTTCTTGAATTGTGGAGCCCAGAACTGGACGCAATACTCTAGATACTTGCCATGAGATACTTGCCATGAGATGGATCGAGCCGCTGAACTGTGCAGCAGCTGCCCTAGTCTTGCAGTTGCAGCAAAAACAACGCTCATGCCACACTTCAGCTGGCGCAGAGATTATCTCCATGTAGGAAAATGTAATGTGTAAGGGCAGCCTTTATTCTATTAGCACAAAGCATGCACCAGAGCTGTTCTTTATGTATGCCAGATGCTATGGGGCCTCCCAAATACCTACCCCCTCCCAGCTACCCATTGGAGGGATTTTTCGTTCTCCCTTTCCTTTTCTTTTCTTTTTTCGGCGCTCTGGTTGAAACAGGCCCTAAATTCCTGTTGTTCTGCAAATGATTATTTGGCAGGGCCTGTGTTTTATCTCAGCCGTTCAGTTGCTGTTTATCCGTCTGGAAGTAACATGCCTTGTGGTGATCAATGCGTTTGCAAGACCAGGGGTGTGAAAGTCATGCACAGCAGTGATGCCCATGTGTTTCTGGCAACCTCCGGACCCGATAACCATCTTTCCACCCATTCTAACTTTCTTACATAAATTACAGCTATTGTCCTCTAAAAGGTATGTGCTATTACAATGGTGTTCCTGGAGGAGTTTGTTCCCTTATGAATTATTGCACTGTGCCTCTGCCCTTCATCAATAAAATGGAAAGATCATGTCCCTTTCTCACATACACTGTGTCCAGAGGAAGGTGACCAGGTCAGCGACGGATCTGGAAAGCAAATTCTATGAGGAAGCAGCCTTTTGCCTAAACATTACAAGAAATGGTAAGCGCTATTTAACAGTGAAATGGACTGTGGTTGCATCCTGCATTGCTGATCCTGAACAGAGCAGGGGATTGGACTATATGACCCCCAAGGTCCTTTCCAACTCTATAATTTATTTTATTATTTCCACCTGCTCTTATTTATTTATTTTATTTATTTATATTTATATTTATTATTGCATTTATATCCTGCCTTTCTTCCTCCTTAAGGAACCCAAGGCGGCGTACATAATCCTCCTCCTCTCCATTTTATCCTCACAACAACAACCCTGTGAGGTAGGTTGGCATGAGAGTCTGTGACTGGCCCAAAGTCACCCAGTGGGTGTCCATGGCCGAGTGGGGATTAGAACCCGGATCTCCCGACCCCCAGTCCAATACTCTAGCTACTACACCACACTGGCTCTTCAGACAACAAAACTCTCAGATCAGTTTACATAATACCAGCGTAATCAATAACTATTCTCTGGAAACTGCCCATTTAGATTACTGCAATGCGTTGTACTTTGGGGTTGCCTTTGAAGATAGTCCAGTAACTCCAACTGGTGCAAGAATTCTACGTGAGGCCACTCATTATGAATCTATTACACCAGAATTGTATCAACTTAATTGGTTTCCAGTCCATTTCTGAGAATTCAAAGTTCTGGTTATGTATCCTGAATCTGACTTGGGCCATAGCTAGACCTTAGGTTTATCCCTGGATCATCCAGGGGTCAAACCTGTTCATCTAGGTGACACACAGGGGATCCAGTGCTCAGGCAGGGGCGAACCCTGGATGATCCCACGATAAACCTTAGGTCTAGCTGTGGCCTTGGAGCAAGAAGAAGAAGAAGAAGAAGAAGAAGAAGAAGAAGAAGAAGAAGAAGAAGAAGAAGAAGGTTGTAAACCGCCCAGAGAGCTTCAGCTATGGGGCGGTATATAAATGTAATAAAATAAATAAATAAAATAAGAAGAAGAAGACCAGTCAAGACAGAAAGTAGGGGAGGAAATTCTCCAAGACTTTCCAGGAGTCAAGGAGGAATCTTCCCAAGAGGCTATCAAACAGGTTGCCCGGGCTCAGAGGTCATCCTCCCACTCCCTGTGAACTCAGTCTTTGTTGGAGGGGGAGCAAGCATCAAACTGACAGATCCTAGACTCTGTGGAAGGGTCAAGTGGGTGGAGGTGAGAGGTGGTCCAGTAGGCTAGCCACTTGCCAGAGGTTACAACTTGAAGACCCTCCCTGAAGGATGGAATCGGTAAAAGCCTGCGGGGGGGGGGGGGGGAAACTGACAATTTAATTGATAGGCAACTGCCTTGCTTTGTTAAGCTAATAAACTTAGAAAACAGGTCCTAGCATTCACACTCTTTTCAGGTATGGTGTGAAGTCTATTTACTGAATAAAGCTTTGTGGACACTCATGTCTTGAGAGTAGCTTAGCTATCTGCAACCTCCTGCTAAGTAGTAAAGAGAATTCTAATGACCACTCATCAGCTGCCCATGTCTATGACAAAAGCATAGAAGAACGTGGGGTGAAATGCTCCAATTGTAGGGGCTCATTGTCCTGTCCTCCCAAGGGGTGAGGAAAATCTTCTCAGATTTCTGCATCTCATCAAGAGCCCCAGGATAAGGCCTCACACCTCAGTGCACCCTGGACATCACTCACGTTACGTAAGTGGTAATGTCATTTTGAATTCCAATCGCATTACGTGAGTGGTAATGATGTGAGATAAAATTTATTTATTTATTTATTACATTTATATCCTGCCTATTTTTCCTCCATGGAACCCAAGGTGGCATACTTAATCCCCCTCCTCTCCATTTTATCCTCACAACAACAAACCTGTGAGGTAGGTTGGGCTGAGAGTCTGTGACTGGCCCAAAGTCACCCAGTGGGCTTCCATGGCTGAGTGGGGACTAGAACCTGGATCGCCTGAGTCCCAGTCCAACACTTCAGCCACCTCACCACCAAATTGCACACATTCTTTGATGAAAGTGTGTTTGTGTGCATTTTTCAAAGGTATGGTTTTTTTCATACACGTTTCTGAAATATACGCATCCTGTCAAACACCTTTTTTGGGGGGGAGGGGTGTCCACGAATCACAATGCAAACTTGGAAATGTACGGACTTCGGCTGTGGATTGTGTCCAAGTTAGTGTTTAGTCCACAGGGTGCAAACTGGGTAAATCCTGATCAAAAATGAACTGAAATGAAATTCAGTTACATCCCTACCTAAAGCTGGCCTTGCTTGTGTTTAATGACTTGACCGCCTGCTCTAAAATGTAGTCCTCTCTGACAAATCCTAGAACATGCAGGTCTGCGGCAACTTGAAAAGAGAGAGAGAGGGAGGGAGAGGTCTTTAATGCATCGAATGGAAAGAACAGCCTACGATTCAACAGCTCTTGGTGGTACAGAGAGGGGATGCAATTCATTTTTAAAAGGAATCCAACACACAGCTTTTCTGATGAAAAATATCCATTCTTGGGTATACATCTCCCCTGCAAACAATGGGTTAGAAATGAACCACCCTGGATCTTGAGAGCCGCACTTGACAGCTAAATGGCTAATCTTCCTCAAAAATGGAAGTAACTATCTCTGCCTAATGCAGAACAATGGGCTGGTAATTTCCTACATCTGACAAACTTAGGGAGGATTTTGTGCAGGTGTTCGACTGCACGCGTTTTATGATCCGGCTCTAAAATGGAACTGAGGAGATCAAAGCCATCACGGGAAGAAATACGATAAGATTAAATACCCTGAAACGGGAGGTTGACTAGCTTTTACCTTCTCTATCCTAATTGCAAATGCAACTCATGTGGCAGTAAATTCTTGAGGAGGAGGATGTTTTGAATTTCTGTAGCATATGTCGTCTGGGAATGAGGAGCCTTCCAATATCAGAATGATACAGGCACATAACGCATTGAAGAAAAATCTCAGGCATACAGAGCAGGAGCATCAAAGTGAATATAAATTAATCCTCACAGCAAGGTTCGGCTACAGACATGCTCATTTAAACCCATTTAATGGATGGGCTCACCAAGACTAGCTTGCACATTATGACTGTGGAAGAGAAAACCGTAGTTCCTTCCACGGGACCCCCTTAGATATATTCAGATGTATTCACAGTTGCATTTGCAATGCACAAAGCTATATAAATTAGCCATGGGCTGAATCCTTCCCCCTATTTTTGGGAACTTTCTCTCTCTCTGTGAAAGACGCTTTATTATTTATTTATTTATTTAGCACCATCAGTGTACATGGTGCTGTACAGAGTAAAACAATAAAATAGCCTCTTTTTTTGCCTCTTTCATGGGAGGGGAGAGAGTTCAGAGATTTTTTTTCCTCCTCGGGGAGGGGGAGAGGGTTTCCACATACTGTTTTTTTAAGTGTGGCTGATTCCTGATGGACTTTCATCCTTTTTTAAAAAAAAAGTTTTTCAAAACAACAACAAAACACCCTTTTCCTCCAGTATTTGGAGGAGCCCAGCAATTCTTAGTGAATGCCTATTGGAGACCATGTGACCTCTCCTTCTCCAATAAGCATCCAGAAAGCACTCCTGGGCTCCTGAAAATGCCTGGGGGATTTTAAAAAAAAGAAAAGAAAAGAAAGAAGACCCCTTAAGAACTGGCTACATTTGTAAACCATCCAGAGAGCTTCAGCTATGGGGCAGTATATAAATGTAATTAATAATAATAATAATAATAATAATAATAATAATATAGGTATGTGGAAAACCTGTTCCCTTACCCAAAGAGAAAATTCTCCAAAATTCTCATCTCTCCCAGCCTCTTTCACCCAAGTTTTCGTCCCCCCCATCCCCCATGAAATGCTGAAAATGGAATAATTGACATTTTCAGCACAGCACTAATAGAAATATGTTGTAAATCAAGGGTTTCAAACCTCTTTCAGCCTGAGGAGTGAATTCAATTTCAGGGAACCTCTCGATGATTGCATTCCAGTGGTGGGAGGGGCTGAAGATAAAAGGGGTGGGGCCTAAATAACACCGTATTTTAGCCGAAAGCTCTTACTGCCAATAATTAAGCATTAGGAGAAGCATTTCAATGGAGGAAAACTGGAAAATGTGGAAAACTGCAAATCTGCAGTCAGTGAGAAGGGGGTGGAGTCAGTGAAACTGGCAGTCAGTGAGAAGGGGGTGTGGCCATCTGGGGATCCCAGGTAGGGCAGATTTAGCCCACAGGTATGAGGTTTGACACCTGTTATGAAAGTCAACAATAGAAATTGTTGACTTTCATAACCTGCAAACACATCAACTCGAATGGAGCCATTGGTGGGTGCCACGACACAGGCTCTGAACACCATGCCTGGCCGCGGCTACTCCCTGCTCAAGCCAAGCACCACTGCTTGATACGCCTGAGGCAAGGGATAAAGCCCACCTTCCTCCAAACTATGTGGAGAAAGGGGTTAAAATTGGAGAAGGATTTTAATATATAAAATAAAACACTGTGAGTTATATATGTGCTGAGGTGAATGATTGTCAGAGTGGGTGCTAAATGTGTAAACTTTAGATGATAAATGCCAAACAGACACGTGGGATTTTTGTGGTAGTTTAAAAACAAAACAATCAAAATTAATTTTCAAAAGTACACAAGCTTTGTTTCAAATAAACCATTTAAAAACCTTTTTGAAACCTGTCATACAATCCTTTCACTCACTCACATACGCGCTTTCCTTTTTCTCACACAATCAATCTTGAAGTTTCTTTATTATCAGTATTGATTAATATATGTCAACTATGTGCACACCACACTCTAAAGACACCACTCTCTACACTGACCCTCAAATTTCCCAGAACTTAAGTACTCTAAACACAGAGAGCACTAAAGACTCTAAGAGTGCCTAAAAGTCTCCCTCAATCCCCTCAGTCCTTCCCTTATATATCACTCCTCCCCCTCCCAAGACTTTCTAACTCCGCCCACTCAGGCCAACATTCTAAAACCCACAGACTTACAAACTGCAGACATACATTTGGGAACTGACTTGTGGGGTGTAACGCCACAGTGGGTCCTTGGGTGAAGTAGGGTTGGTTGACCTGAAGGGCTTTGGTGGACATGAAAGGTCAGAGTGTGGGGTTAAATAAAGGGGAAAAGCTAAAACCCCAGGTCATTATTATTTATGTATTCCAACATCTGCTCTGAACCTGAAAGCAATAGCAAAAATGGAGGTCAATACTTGATAGCTGGCATGTCTACTCTGGGTCATGGCCATCAGAGCAATTTTCAAGCACCAGGATGGGTTCTACCAATGAATCTCATGAGAAATGGAGCTTGTCACAGAACGTGAAAAGTTGCCTTATACTAGGTTGGATTATTTGTCCATTTAAAACAACAACTGACAGCGGTTCTGAAGGAATGACTTCATTTCAGAGTTTCTCTTGAAGTCTGTTAGTAAAGTCTTTCTTTAGTGGCTACCCACCTTCCTGCATTTGGTGGCAGCACCCGGAAAAAGGCCTCTGAAGATGGCCTTAAGGTCCGGGCAGGTACATAAGGGAGGTATCAATCCTTTGGGTAACATGGCTCCAGGCCATTCAGGGCTTTCAAAGTTAATATCAACAGTTTGAATTGGATATAGAAGGTCTAGATCAGCCACAATCTCTCAGCTTAATTTAACACCCAGGATTGTTGTAAGGATAAAGCATGGGAGAGAAATCATGTTAGCCACTGTGAGATTGGAATAAACGAGAGAGAGAGGGAGAGGGAATGGGGTGGTGGCAAAAAGAGAGAGGCAAACGGAGATTGGGTTCAGACAACACAATAACCAATGGTGGTTTAAATAGTCGACAGTTATTTAACCACCATGGGTTATTGTGTTGTGTGGAGGGAGGTTTTTTTTAACCTACGATTGGTTATTTGGCTGAAATAACTAATGCAAGTAACCAACGTTGTGCAAAGCTGGCTTTTTGAACCACCATTGGTTATCATGTTGTGTGGAGGGCACCATTGGTTATTTCCTCAGCCACCATTGGTTACTTCGTCAGCCACAGAGTCGCAAGGCAAGAGCAGTCAAAGTAGTGGCTGCCACTCTAGTTCAGCTGGCAGGATAGATTTTCAGCAGCAATGGCTGATAGGATACTAGTGGGAGGACTGTGGGGGGGAGGGGGATGAGTGAGTCAACTCAGCGTGGTCTAATAGTCAACTTCATACTGATCCTACACTTGGAGAGCCAGTGTGGTGCAGTGGGTAGACTGTTGGACTGGGAGTCAGGAGATCCGGGTTCTAGTCCCCACTCAGCCATGGAAACCCACCGGGTGACTTTGGGCCAGTCATAGACTCTCAGCCCAACCTACCTCACAGGGTTGTTGTTGTGAGGATAACATGGAGAGGATGATTACGTATGCCGCCTTGGGTTCCATGGAGGAAAAAGGCAGGATAGAAATGTAATAAATAAATAGATAAATAAATCCACACCACGGTTAATTATTATCATGCTGTGTGGGAAGTACCCCCCAGATAAACAACTATCGAGTTGATTATTACCCCACCATTGACTATCATGTTGTCTGAACACAGCCAGTGACTAACTTCCAAAGGAAGGTTAGGAAAATCACTTCACCAGGCAATTATTGACAACTCCCCATGGATATCTGCCATCCACTGGAACCCACTGGCCTCAGGCAACTTCAAAATGGAGCACATTTATAGACACAGAATGATCAAGAATGCCGCACGGTGATGCAATTCTATCCAAAATAGTTCCCACTATTGTAATTGGGAACAAAATTAGAAACTGACTGGCCCCTAACATTTGGCAATGAACCTTATTAAAATGCGAGAGAACATAAAATCAGAGTTTTAATTACATTTGGTAACCAGTCCTGCCAGAGATGTATGAAGTAATCACCAATTATCCTATTCATCCATCAAGCATCAGAGGATCACACAAGGACAAAACAAGAGGATGGAAAAATTATATCCTGGAGGATATCATTGGTGGTGTGTGTGCGTGTTTGTGTGTGCCGGAGGGGGGTGGGCGGACATTCAACAGCAGTTCATTTTACTCATAAGGTTTTCCTCAGCCCCGAGACCCTAATAAACCTGCTTTTTCAAAGACTCCCTCATCCCAAGTATAGTTCAACCTCATTTATTCAAATGGCCTATGGGATAGCCAAAACATTTGGATAATTAGGTGTTTAGTTTAGGAAAAAATAGAAGAGGAATATAGGCTACACAGGCAAATGAGCGTGATGAGATAGCATGTACATGCACACATATGTGTGTGTGTGCACACACACAGAGTAGATTCAAGCTAGAGCTATTAACCAGCCAAATTATGTCCTGCTGTGAACAGTAAACTATGTGCAAGCTTCAACATAGCCACTTGCCAAGGTAATTATGGTGACAGGGTCCTCCATCCTCTGGCGAGTGGACGAAGCAATAATGCAGCTTTACATTTTTAGTATTGTTTGTGATGGATGAGCTTAAATTCAAAAGGTATGGAGAAGAAGCAGCCACTGCATATTCTCTGTAGGATAGGAGCACAAAAGCTGCAGCTGCAGCCCAGAGACTACATGGGGCTCTCAAAGGCCTTTACTACACCACCCCCAAGCCTGTTCTCCCTAGTGTGGAGGGTTTCAGGAGGTCACTCAGGGCCTTGCTAGATGGAGGTTTCAGCCTGGGCTGACCCTGGGCTCACCTCTGTGTGTCCAGATGACGCACAGGGGATCCCGGGGTCAGCCCGGGCTGAAACCTCCTTCGGCCTGGGCTAACCGGAACCTCTTTTGGCCTGGTATTACCCACGGCCTCGGGCTGAGCCCGAGACTGTAGGCGTCTAGCTCATTCTGCCGCTTTTCCCAGCTACCACGCTTACTCGCGAGTAGCCGGGACAAGCAGCAGAGCCCGGGGGAGGTGTGGAGGGGAAACAAAGCCGGCAGGAGATGGGGGAAGATTGGAGCCCGGGGGAGCTGGTGGGGAAGATTGGAGGCAGGGGGAAGGGGGCTGGTGGGCAGGTGATGGAGCTGGTGGGCGGGCGACGGACCTGATGGTGGGTGGGCGATGGAGCTGGCGGGGATGGGATGGAAACGAAGCCGGCGGGAGAGGGGGGGACTCATTGCCAGGGTGGGGAGTGGGGAGAAGGATTGTACCTAAGCAGGAGCGTTCCTGCATCCGGCCCTTTAAAAAATAAAAAATGGCGGCCGCAACAGGGCTTTGCTTTCCCTCGTTGCATCCACGTCTAGCAAGGCGTGACAGCCCATGCTACTTGTAGCACGGGCTCGCTGCTCCTCCCTCACGGATTAGCTGGTAGGTCTAGCAAAGCCCTCAGACTCAGAATCTGAGGAGGAGGAGGAGGAGGAGGACTAGAAATTTACCAACCAACACAGGAAGCTGGGGAGGAGAACCTCCAAGACTCTTCAGGTGTCAAGGAGGAATCTTTCCAGGAGCTTATCAGAGAGAATGCCAATGACTCAGAGCCCGTCCTCCCTCGGTCCCTGGGAATTCAGCCACTGTCAGAGGGGGAGGGGACTTCGGAGTTGACAGATCACAGAGTCCGGCACAGGCTCAAGCGGGAGAAGTTGTGAACGGGTGAGAGGCGGTGTACCAGGCTAGCCTCTCATCAAAGGCTTCTTGAGAAAGACCCTCCCTGAGCTAAACTGACTTTGGACTGTGGGGGAAACTCCCCCTTAGTTAGCCTAATTAAGCTTCAAGGATAGCTCCTAGCATTCTCACTCCTTTCAGGGGTGAAGAGATGTTTATTTGCTGAATAAAGCTTTGTAGATTACACGGCAGACCTCTTCATCATCTCGCAGCTCAGTGGGAAGGCTTGGAATCATGAGACCCTGACCTTCCCTACCACTGCAGAATTTCTCACCTGCCAGTACTCTCTACTCCCACCCCCAAAGATCCTCATACCCACCTCTCTTTTCCTTCCGCTGCTAGCTGTGAGAGATCTGTATCAGGATCACTAGTATGGGTGTGCATCACTGGGATGGCCAGAGATGTATGGGTGTGCACTATTATTATTTTATTTATTGCATTTGTATACCGCCCCATAGCCGAAGCTCTCTGGGCGGTTCACATACAATAAAAACACTTAAAAACAATATACAAAGATTAAAAACCACAAAAACAAGCAAAACGCACATACTTTTAAAACCACTATAACAACTTTAAAAACGATGAGCCAGAAAAACAGACCCACAGTCATTACATATTGCTAAATGTCTGGGAGTAGAGAAAAGTCTTGACCTGGCGCCGAAAAGATGACAATGTCGGCGCCAGGCAGGCCTCGTCAGGGAGATTGTTCCACAGTTGGGGGGCCACCACAGAGAAGGCCCTCTTCTCTTGTTGCCACCCTCCAAACTTCCCTCGGAGTAGGCACCCGAAGGAGGACCTTAGATGTTGAACATAGTGTTTGGGTAGGCTCATGTTGGGGAAGGCGTTCCATCAGGTATTGTGGTCCCAAGCTGTGTAAGGGTTTGTAGGTTAAAACCAGCACCTTGAATTGGGCTCAGAAACCTACAGGCAGCCAATGCAAGCGGGCCAGAGTGGGTATTATATGCTTGAACGTTCTGGTCCCAGGTACCAATCTGGCTGCTGCATTTTGCACAAGCTGCAGCTTCTAAACCATCTTCAAAGGCTGCCCCACGTAGAGTGCATTGCAGTAATCTAATTTGGAGGTTACCAGAGTGTAGACAACTGAAGCCAGGTTATCTCTGTTCAGATAGGGACATAACTGGGCCAGTTATTTTACCTACCCTTATCAATTGAACCCAGATTAAAAACGAGGCTGGGTGAATAGAGGTTGGAGTTTGATTCTCCTTTTCAGGCTGCAACCCTTGCAGTTACAAAAAGCATTTTCCCCCCTAAGTGCAAAGGACTAAATAACAATAAGAATAAAGAAAACAGAAATAAAAGAGTAAGGAAAAGAAATAAGAAAAGGCAGGACACACATCTCTCCTTTCCTTTGATGGGATTCAAAGCAGTTTAAATGGTAATACTTCTTTGAAAGGTTATTTGCATTTCTAATTACAAGCTAAAAAGATTGCATTGCAGTCATAAGACGAAGAAGCTGAACTCAGTGTGTTTTAAGAGTGGAACTGATACATTCGGAAGTAAGCACCACTGAGTTCAATGGATCATACCTCCCAGGTAAGTATGCAGAAGATTGAAATCATACCAGAAAAAATCTTTGGTCTTTAAGATGCTATAAGGTCTTTTGTGGAAAAATTGGGGATGGGCAATTTCTTATTTGCATTTGCAGTCAAATGGGAAACTTGCACAAATTGAGCAGTGATAGAATGGGAGATTTGCACACGTTCCCCCAAATTTGTGCAACTTTCCTCCATTGAGTAAACTGGGCCGATTCACTCTACAGAGGGCATTTGTGCAAATTGGGAAATCTGCGCAAATTAGGAAATGAGCGCAAATCGAACTGAGAATCCAGAATGCAATGAATGAGATGCTGTGTTCAACAATTTGTGAATATTTTCGGCCGACATGTGCTCGCGTTAAGGGCTTTGAACGGCTGTTTGCAAGCGGAAACGAAATTCTCTTACATCTCTAGCCCTCCTTTGGTAGTAAAGGTTCAGGCAAATTAATCCTAAATGGGGTGGAAGAAGAGATCTGATAGGAAGCCACTGTGACAGCGAGAACCCCTCCACCTTACAAGCAGCCAGGACAGGAGGTGGCAATGCGGTTGATGGTTTTTCTCCCAGCAGTTCTCTTTAAAGATTTTACGTTCCCCTTTAAATAATGGGAAGGGAAAATACCTACTCCATCCCCTGGCCTTGCTGCCATTTCAGGGCCTACTTTCTGATGTGCTTCTCAGAACACTCCTGCTTTCGATGGGAGGCAAATGATGAGGCTTGCGAAGTAATCCACAAAGCTTTTATTAAGCAACAAACGTCTCTTCTACCTGAAGAGAGTCTTGGAAACATCCCCCTAGGCAAAACTATGCAAATTTAGCAAGACAATGTTCTGTTCAAGAAGAATAGGAAGCCACTTCTCAAACGCCTGTAACTTCAGAGCGCCTGGTACGGAGGCAGGTTCTGGCATAATCGAACCAACATTCTCACGCCTTCCTTCCGTGCGGTGTGTTTGAGCTTCCGGCGGACCCTAGCAACAGCTAGCTTGTCAGGGCGCTCTCCTCCAGAAGAAACCTCACTTCCCACTGAGTGTGTAGGATTTGGCCTTGAGGAGATAAGCTCTGGAGAGGGCTGACTCCCAGCTGGGGAATCGCCCGTGAGAGCTTCCTCCCCCACTGGTACAGGCTGGCTAGTGTCTGGCGCTGCGTCTTCTAGCTCTGAATCTGATTCTGATTGATTACCTGAAACACCTCTTCACTGGCTGCCAATTAGTTTCCGAGCAAAGTATAAAGTGTTGGTCATCACCTTTAAAGCTCTACATGGTTTGGGTCCAGGCTACCTGCGGGATCGCCTTCTCCCGTACAATCCGCCCCGCACACTCAGGTCCTCTGGGAAGAATCCACTTCAGCTAGCAAAAACTAGATTAACAATTGTTACCCAGAGGACCTTCTCTTCTGCTGCTTCCAGACTCGTCAACTTAACAGTCTACTAGCATTCAAGAAAGCTTTAAAGTCTGATCTCTTCCGGCAGGCCTATCCAGTGGAATTTTAAGATTTTTTTTTTAAAAAAAAATAGGATGTTTTTAATAATGTATATTATGTTTTAATTGAGTATTATGTATTTATCATTTATTGTTATTCCCCGCCTCGATCAAAATGGAGAGGCGGGTAAGAATTATTATTATTATTATTATTATTATTATTATTATTATTATTATTATTATTATTATTATTTTCTCCCAAAACAGGGGCAGTAGGGTTAGACATGACACTTTCCTCTGGAGGTTTGCACAGGTGTCTCTCAGGTGAATATGCCTCTCCCCCAGCAGCGCTCCTTTCCACAGTGGAGGGACACCTCTGCCCCTTTCTAACCCCCTTCAACCAGCGAATTGAAGGCTAGGATTTCCCCAGGCAGAGGAAATTAAAACGGACATCTTGCTAGCCCAAACTCACATTTTCCTACACTCTGACGTGTAGAACAGTGGCAACATTGTTTTGTATTTCAGCTCATATTCAACATGCATATTTGTGTTTGTATGAAAACAAGAACAGTCTTAAAATTTTTGAAAGTGTGTGTGTGTGGGGGGATTGTCAAAAGTTGTGGAATGAATCAAAGAGTTTAAAGGTAAAAACGAATTGCCACGTGTTCATCAACCTACCTCAAGTCTGCAATGTATATAACTCCAATTTCAAGAGACAATATGTGTTGACAATGCAGCCAGTATTATTGGCCTGTCATGATGAGACGGGACTTCACAGTTGGCTAGTAGGAACTAATGCTTGGCTAGCAAAAAAGGCCATAATTGCAGACTTCTGACCATGTACTGTCAGGAAAGTCTAGTATTAGGGACCAAGAAGCCAGTAAATGCCACATGTTCACCAAGGCCTTAGCTAGATGACGGGTTAGCCCGGGCTGATACCGGGGATCGCCCCTGTGCGTTCAGATGACACACAGGGGATCCTGGGCTCAGGCAGGGGTCAACCCTCCCTTGCCCCAGGATAACGGGCACCACTTTTAGCCTGGTGCTTCCCATGGCCTTGGGCTGAGCCCAAGACCACGAGCGTGTAGACCGTTACGCCGCTTTTCCCGGCTACCACAATTACTCGCGAGTAGCTGGGAAAAGCAGCGGATGGGGTGCAGTGCTCCTCAGGAGCACTGCGGCCATCAGGGCTAGGGTGGGGGGAGTGGGGAAAACCATTAATTTTTTTTTAAAAAAACACTTACCTGAGCGCACAAGCGTTCGTGCACATGGCCCCTTTAAGATGAAAAAAAAATGGCGGACGCAACATGGTCCTTTCTTGACCTCGTCACGCCTGAGGTGTAGACTACGTCGAGAGCTCGTAACAGTTGCATCGCGTGCTCTCCCCTCCTCACCACCGGATTATCAGGTAGGTCTAACAAAGGCCCAAGGCTGGTCAGATTCTACCAAGCTCCACCCACAGCCTACCCACTTACATCCTGCCTCTACCTTCATGCTTCCAGATCCTTCCCAAGCTCCGCCTACTCTAAGCCGCAATATCTCTCTAGGCTCCTCCCCGACTCCCACCAAGTTGCTCCCAGGCTCTGTCCAGATTCAACATCGCCTTTGGACTTTGTATTCTGATCACAATCTCTGCAATACCTCTCCCATTTAAGTTCCTTTACACGAAATGAAAATGGAAACTGATGGAGAGCCGATGATGTCAGTGAATTAACAAGGGCACTCACTTAATCAGGAAAACATGGTCCCATTTACATGCAAGTCACATCTATTCTACTGCTACTAATAAAACTTCACATGCAATAAAACGTCTATGCCAAAGCACTCAGAAAACAAGAAACCAAACAACCTCATTTTCAAAGATTTGCAGTGGTTGTAGTAGCAGGTGGAAATATTTCGGGCCTGGAAAATGTCCACTAACCAACATTTTAATTAGAGCTATGATCACACTGTGGTCTGTTGCTTGCGTGTATGGATTTCATCTTGGATGCTTTGGGGACTGTTAACACTCCTTAATGGTCTGTTGACTTAGAGCTCGTGTTTATCGCTTGACTGTAGCATCAAGTGTTTATTTACATGTGTGAATGAGACATCCCAGGTCTCTCGCCACAAGACAGTCTTTCATATTCATGTACCACGCTTCCCATGTACAGGCCTGCCATCAGTAGGGTCTGTTTTCCATTTTATAATGTTTGCATTTTTCCCAAGCATCAGTTGGAAAACTTTTTTAAAAGTCTGCTGAAAATTCATACATGTTTTTTGTGCATGTGGAATTTCATAATACTTTTCTATGCCATTCTCTTTAATATATGCATTATTTATTTATTTACTGCATTTCTATACTGCTCAATAGCCAAAGATTTCTTGTTGCAAGCACTGTTTCTTAATATATACCCTTTTATATGCTATTTCCCCCAATGTACACATTTTTGTAAGCCCATTTCCACCTCGTTTATACATTTTTGTACTTATTTTGGGGGATCAGAGAAATGTATCACAAAATTTAGAGACGTGCGAAAATAGAATGATAATTGAATTCCAGTTCACATGTTAGTTCAGGAAGTACAAAGTAGGTCAGTTTGTATTAAAATATGAAACAAACTCATCTTGCTCCCAGCCCTATCCACCAGTCATTAAGCCAAAATTTTGGACCAGGATACCTGACAGAGCACCTGTCTGGTCACGGAGGTCATCAGAGGGCATGCTCCTGGTGGATCCACATGGACCTATGGCCCAATAGGCGTCCACCAGAAGAACCTTTAGTGTGGTGGCCCCCTTCTCTTTAGAACTCCCTGCCCTTGGAAGTCAGGCAACTGCCAACACTGTGCTGCTTCTGGCACCTCCTGAAAACAACTCCTTTCCAGGAAGACTTCCTCAACTGACCAGCTACAATTCTTATTGGTATTTTGTTTTTAAAAGAACAATTTAATTTTTAAAAAATCTCATTATCATTTTACCTTTGATGTCCACTTGTTTTATATGTGGAATACAAATGATGGACATGTCTACACCAGGAGAGAGAAGGGATCTTGTGATATACTGATTGCAAGATCCTCCCCCTGGGTTCACACATGGCGCACGACATCCAGGGAGGAAGGAGGATGTCATGCCTGCCATTTTTTTAAAAGAAGACAGGAGCTGGAGCACACCTGCACTCCAGCGGAAACGTAATTTTTTTTTAAAAAGAAGCCCCGACCACACTCCCCCCCCCCACTCCCAATGGCCCTGGACTCTCCTGAGTCCAACTCCTTCCCTCTGATGATCCCAGCTATTATTATTATTATTTATTTATATAGCACCATCAATGTACATGCTACTCGTGGGGAAGAGGGTAGAAGCTGGGATGGGCGGCCACACCACCCACGGTCCTTGGGATCATCCCGGGACCATGGGAAAAACCACAACAAAAGTGTATGGCAATATCCCATGGAAATGGAGGGATCATCCCTCCCTGCTCCCGGGATCCCCTGTGCATCATTTGGACCCACAGGGACAATCCCCGGGATATCACTTGGTGCAGACATGCCCGTTCTAAATAAATAAAAATGTCTACAGTAATCAAGTATGGAGAACTCAAATACCTTTTGTGGACCACTCCACAGACTAGTAATTGGTCACATACAGAGAGACAGGCAGACCCAGGCCCAGGCCACAGGGTAATTGCCCTAAGATGAGCAACTGACAACCCACCTGTCCATCCCTTCCTCATATTTCCAGTCTGATAGTATCCCAAGTGCCTGTTCCAGCCCTGCAAAGCCATTAGAGCTTGCAGGATCACCTCTTGCTGCTTGCACTAGCCAGGAAACAGAAGACCAAAGTCCTAACTCAGAATGTGCATCCTCTTCTAGTAGGCCAGGAAAAAGTAATAGACTGTGTGGATGCTTATCAGCGAAACAGCCGTGCACCACTGTTTATTGACTCGAGAGAACAGTGCAGAATTTCTGGGCTGCCTCCCACAGCTTTAAAGGCAACTTGCATAGCCTAGTGATGATGGAAAGGGTTGGAGGTGAGTCAGGGAATCCACTAAGGATTTGCAAGAGTACCATAACTATTCTCTAACTCAGATGAGCTTGATAACCAGGGACAATAAGGATCACTTAGGAGGATTTTTCTCCCTCTTGAAGTTGGGGAAATGGTCAAAGACATAAGGATTGTATGCCAACGTACAAAGAAGGACGCAGACAAGCTGGAGGGGGTTCAGAGCAGGGCAACCAGGATGATCAGGGATCTGGAAACAAAGTCCTTTGATGAGAGACTGAAAGAACTGGGCATGTTTAGCCTGGAGAAGAGAAGATGGAGGGGAGACATGAGAGCACTCTTCAAAGACTTGTAAGGTTGTCACACAGAGGAAGGCCAGGATCTCTTCTCGATCCTCCCAGAGTGCAGGACACGGAATAACGGGCTCAAGTTACAGGAAGCCAGATTCCAGTTGGACATCAGGAAAAACTTCCTGACTGTTAGAGCAGTACGACAATGGAATCAGTAAGCTTGATAACCAGGGACAATAAGGATCACTTAGGAGGATTTTTCTCTCTCTTGAAGTTGGGGAAATGGTCAAAGACATAAGGATTGTATGCCAACGTACAAAGAAGGACGCAGACAAGCTGGAGGGGGTTCAGAGCAGGGCAACCAGGATGATCAGGGATCTGGAAACAAAGCCCTTTGAAGAGAGACTGAAAGAACTGGGTATGTTTAGCCTGGAGAAGAGAAGATGGAGGGGAGACATGATAGCACTCTTCAAATACTTGTAAGGTTGTCACACAGAGGAAGGCCAGGATCTCTTCTCGATCCTCCCAGAGTGCAGGACACGGAATAACGGGCTCAAGTTACAGGAAGCCAGATTCCAGTTGGACATCAGGAAAAACTTCCTGACTGTTAGAGCAGTACGACAATGGAATCAGTTACCTAGGGAGGTTGTGGGCTCTCCCACGCTAGAGGCCTCCAAGAGGCAGCTGGACAACTATCTGTCAGGGATGCTTTAGGGTGGATTCCTGCATTGAGCAGGGGGTTGGACTCGATGGCCTTGTAGGCCCCTTCCAACTCTGCTATTCTATGATTCTATGACTTGCTCTGATGAGATTCATGGCTAAGCAAGGCCTTGAAAACTTGCTTTGTAGGCTTGTCCCAGTGGGTTACCATTAAATCTACCATTAAAGGCTGTGAATGAAAATAAAGAATACAAAATAAAGAAATATAATCATAAGCTCTGTATCCCACAGGGCAGAGGATAGCATTTCAGTCTAGAAATTGTTCTCCTTCCATCATGCTTCCAGATACCCATTTACAGCCTATGCCATTAATTAAGTAAAAGAACAGATAAGTGTTCAATTCATTTTCTTTCTTTTTTGTTCAAGTCATTTCTAGCTTGTCTCTTCCAGTCATTTTAAGTCTGTCAGTCTTTTAAAAAAAACAATTAAAGGGTTCTCCCAGTGAAGATAACCCCATAAAACAGGATAACTTGGAACTTTTTTTAAAAAAAAGTATATACACCCCACATATGGTTCTAACAGATGTGGTTTTAAATTACCTTTGGGGCCTAATAATGTTTACTGAATGGACTGAATGCTAAAAAAAATCGTGGCTGTTTCTCTGACAGATTTTCAACTGACACACAAGCGTTCGGTAGTTAGAGGAAGCAAAATCCTTCCGACTGCCCACCCCCACAGCGTTTGGTTTATAAGGTCAACCGACCATGCAGGCCAGGTACAATTTCGTCTCTGGACCTACGATCTCCTTGACATACAATCCCCTTAGAGAGGTTGTAAGGAGCCTGAGTAAAAAATAAATAAATAGCCAAATACATCCTGGTAAACAATGGTGGCTCATTGGTTCTGTTTTCTCTACGACTGTTACTGAATTTTCTTACAATGGAAACTCACTGGCAGGGACAGCCATGGGAGGGAAAAGAAAAACACTGAATAATTCAACGCCACCACAGCTCAAGCAGTGATGTAGGTTTAAAAATAGTTACGAAACATCATAGAGTACATCAGTCCTCCCCAAGCACGTGCCCTCCAAATGTGTTTGACTACAACCTCTATCATCCTCAGCTAGCATATCAATCATGGAAGAGTGGTGTACATGCTTTCATCACCCGTACCTGGATTGTACTTGGAGATGTATTTAAGACCATAATAACATAAGTGCCATGCTGGATCAATCCAAGGGTCCATCTAATCCAGGATTCTGTTCACACAGGGGCCACCCGCTGCCCATGGGAAACCCACAAGCAGGACATGGGTGCAACAGCACCCTCCCACCCATGTTCTCCAGCAACTGGTGTACATTGAGGGCATCTTATTCAAGGGTTCATAAAAATATGGAGCCAAGACCAAGAATATGGCATATGACTGGGCCATTTCCACCAGCACCTGTTGGATTCTTACAAGGAACGCTCAATGAAGTGGTTACAAAGTACATAAGAGCAACTAGTGTACATAGACACACTGCCTCTGATACTGGATGTAGCATATAGCCATCAGGACTAGTAGCTATTGATAGCCTTATCATCCATGAATTTGCCTAATCCTCTTTTAAAGCCATCCATATTGATGGCCATCACTAGATTTTGTGTTAGCGAATTCTATAGTTTAACTATGCCCTGCATGAAGTAGTTCTTCCTTTTATCTGTCCTGAATCAACCACCAATGGCTTCATGGGGCCTTTCTACACCTCCCGGCTATCCGGGCGGGAGTGGGGAGGATCTCACGATATTCTGCTTGTGAGATTCTCCCCCTGGATTCACACATGGTATGTGACATCCCGGGAGGAAGGAGGGATGTCGCGGCCACCATTTTATTTTATTTTTTAAAAAGTGGAGATGAGCGCACTTGCACTCCAAAAAAACCACAACACCCCATTCCCCCCACCCCCAATTGGCACAGAGTGCGTGAAGAGCTCCATGCCCCATTTCCCACCTCCCCACATTTACTCATGAGGAGGCGGGAAGAAGCAGGGGCAGGCGGCCACACACCTCTTGTGGTACCTGGATGATCCCGAGACCGCAGAAAAAACCTGGGTTTTCCCAGGGTTTATTTATCCCTGGGGAAAACCCGTGCCTGTCCCCCCTGCCCCCAGAAGTCCCTGTGCGTCATTTGGATGCACAGGGAGTCGACTGTGACCAGCCCGGACTATTGAGCTGGTGTAGAAACGGCCATGGAATGACCTCAGGTTCTGATACTACTATGAGAGAAGGAGAAAAATGTCTCTCTTATCTACTCCCTTCACATAATGCAGGTCACAATGGCTATTTATTGCCTCCATTATCTGAGGTAATAACAGTCTTCTGTATAACAGTTGCTGAGGGAATGCTGTTTTTCTCATGTCTTCCTCTTGGCTCTCTAACAGAATGCTAGGCCTAGTCTACACCAAGCAGGATATAGCACTATAAAAGTGGTATGAAAGCAGTATATAAAAGGCAGGAGCCACGCTGCTGCTTTATAGTGGTATCAAAGTGCCCTGACAACTGTTGGGGCCCATGCCGTATATGCCATATACTGCTTTCATAGTGTTATATCCTGCTTGGTGTAGATGGGTCATGGGCCCTAACAGTTGTCAGTGCACTTTGATACCACTATGAAGCAGTAGTGTAGATTCTGCCCTGGACTAGATAGGCCTGATCCAGCATGGCTCTTATGTCCTCATGCAGAAACAAGACCAGCAGCAGGCTTCATCATTCCCTTGAATTCACCAACAGCCCTTCATGTGTGAGGGGGAGCTTTACCTTTGAGATGAGCTTTGGGAACTGTTTGGTTGAGGGCTGGTGGTACACAAATGCATAAAACAATCAAACCAAATTACACAAGTTGCCTAAGTTCTGTTGTTGCGTTACGATCTAGATTGCATATCCACCCCCATCCCCTGAACATGAATCATAGAATAGTAGAGTTGGAAGGGACCTAGAAGGTCATTGAGTTCAACCCCCTGCTCAATGCAAGAATCCACCTTAAAGCAACCCTGACAGATGGTTGTCCAGCTGCCTCTTGAAGGCTTCTAGTGTGGGAGAGCCCACCACCACCCTAGGTAACTGGCCATGGGTCAAGCAAGTGTTCCAAAAATAGAAATCAGAAAACTGTGTCATAAATATACCGAATGATAGTTCAAAGGGGATGTCACAATTACCATGCAGTTGAAATATTTCCTGCCCCATTCAAAATGTGTGTGTGTAGGGGGTTGAATTGCAAGTGTGAATGCAAAACATGTAATGGTGTTTTGCATGCTCATGCACACATGTGCACGCACACACAGACACACACACAAACACACACACCTTCATTTGAATATCTCACTCCACAAGGCCCAGGAATCTGCAAGGGTTGACCCACCTTGGTGGGGGGAACCTTGCTTCCAAATGAGGTGGTCCAGCCCCGAACCACCCTGAGTCAAATCAGGGGCATTTTGGAGGCTCCAGAACAGCATCCGAGGTAAGTCAGGTGTGTGTGTAACATTTTCCCCGCCCCTATAAACGCAAAATAGGAACTGCACAAAGCAGTTTAAAATTACTTTAATGTGTTCCCTATTTAAACATCCAACACGCTTCAAACAGTTATGACTTCTTTTCGAGAGAAGCATAAAAGTTACCCCAAATATGTACGAATCCATTTTATAACAATGCAAACTTAGGTAACAAAAGACCTCCACGTGGTATAAAAAATGTCGCACACCACTCTGACACTGAATGTTACATTTGGAACTCTCACACCTGTCGCCCCCTAGTCCTTTTGTGTGTTGTGATAGGCTTTTGTCTACAGACAGGAATGGGGTGCATATTGTGCAGCTGGTGAGCTGAAAGGAACATTAGGAAGGTTGGAGAAAGAAAGGAAGGAAGGAAGCCAGCTCTCTCTGTGTGGCAACTTTAGAAGAACGTTAAATCTTTTAACTTCCGAATGTGGGAAAAGAAAAGGTGGATTGTAGAGATGAGAAAGGAACATTAAGGTGAAGGAGCTTTTGGAACACTAGACTTTTAAGTATCAGACCAAAAGGTAAGACAAAACTTTAGAACTGTCCACATATCTGTTATCCAAGGTACATCTAGCATCAAACAAAATGGGTCATTTGGCGGATAAAAAAATGGAGTGATCATGACACTGAGAAGAAGATTTAGAAGGAAGGGCAAAGAGGAAATTAGCTCTTTTTCTGTAGCGCTTTTAGAAGAAGTATAAAAACATAGGAAGAGCTTGGCTGGAAACACACTGTGTTTCCTACAATGGCTAACCAGATGCTTCTGGAAGCCCTCAGGTAGGACAAAAGTCCCATAATACCTTCCTGCTCATGTTCCCCAGGAACTAGCATAGAGAGGCCTACTTCTTCATGGCCTCTTGAAGGCCTCTAGGGTGGGATAGCCCATGACCCCTTTAGGTCATTGGTTCCATTGTCATACTGCTCTAACAGTGAGGAAGTTTTTCCTGATGTCCAGCCGGAATCTGGCTTCCTGTAACTTGATCCCATTAGTCTGTGTCCTGAATTCTGGGATGATCGAGAAGAGATCCTAGCCCTCTTCTGTGTGACAACCTTTCAAGTCCTTGAAGAGTGCTATCATGTCTCCCCTCAGTCTTCTCTTCTCCAGGCTAAACATACTTAGGTCTTTCTGCCTCTCCTCAAAGGGCTTTGTTTTCAGACCCCTGATCATCCTCGTTGCCCTCCTCTGAACACGCTCCAGCTTGTCTGCGTCCTTCTTGAAGTGTGATGCCCAGAACTGGACACAATACTCATGATAGGGCCCAACCAGTGCCGAAAATTACCCCAATAAGTTTCCTTCCCCACCGTAACTAGAAGTGCATTATTGCTGCACTGCTGTCTCTACATTTTTGAGGGCTCTTGGGTTGGACTCCCCCAATGGGCCCCCTCCCTCAGTAAGTTTACCATTGTCACTTGCTGCTCTTGCTTCTCATTGTCTTTCTCATCATTGCTACAACTTGGTCACTTGACAGGCAGAGGGCCAGTAAGCAAGGTGGTCATGGCATCTACTGCTTCTCCTTCTCATTATCACTGTTGTCTGGGCCAGAGCAGGAGGCAGGTGAACAAGCAGATTTCAACTGTGAAGAGGAGGAGGAACACCAGGGGGCCATGTTGTCAGTGGGCCCCTGATGAGACGTGGCCCCTTGGCCAACAATTGGCCCTGAATTGTTGTATGACCCTTCTTAGCAGCTAATTTTGGTGGGAGGGGGGCATGTAGTCATAGATATTGCTCATTCACCCCCTTCTTGTGCATCTGGAGCTGGCAACTAGGGGAAGGGCCGGCATCCCCCTGCAGAGAGCCAGATTTGATATGAGTCTGTCCTATAATGTTTACATCCCATATGAACATCATCACTGCAGCGTGCGAAACGGTACACTCCCAAATACACCGTCTGGCAGAGCAGTACACGTTTAGAAAGGCCTTCATAAAATATTCAAAGGAATATGATGTAAGGTTGGCTACCACAGAGTACGTGCCAATTCTGCAAAGCTTAGTCAGGGTATTTTGGTTGACACGAGGCCGTAGGGATGGAAAATCAAGTCCAAGCCGTGCCTGGAGTAGAGAGCTCATGACCGCTAGTGTTTCTGTAATCAAGAAAGTGACTTAGCAGAATTAATATCAAGAGTCAAAAATGTTGAGCCGGGGCCTGATCCACACGCACTTTGATCCCTGGCTTAATTACCTTTCCCCTTCTCCAAGCAAGCAGAATTAGTTTGCTTCAAGCCAATCACACAACATCAGAATAATGACAAATACAAACCTGTTTTAAACTCACAAATACCACCCTTTATTAAATGTGGCAAACATCCAAGCACAATCCACTCAAAGGTGTACAAACAAACAAAAAATCTTCTCCAGTAACTCTGCTGAGTCTAGCATGTTTCCATCCGGATCCCCACAGAGTACAAAATGGAAGCAAAAGGAAGCAGTAGGGAAAAAAGGAAGCTGTACGTTGACACAACAGAGGGTTGCAGATCGTTCATAAAGCACCTGTTCAGACGACACTGAGGGCTCTGCAGTTGGCTTAACCGTGCTTCTCTGTGGTTAGCACTAACCACAAGTCGTACGCTCGCACAGGACACCACCAAACCCTGTCCAGTTCCCCGGTTCCTTAACCACACTTTAACCACAAAGCAGTTAGATGAGCATTTCTGAATGGTGCCCCCGAGAGTCCCTGTGCATCATTTGGTCACACAAGGACTTGGCCGTAACCAGCCCGGATTTTCGGGCTGGTTACGGCCCAAGTTTAGGCAACAAGCTAGTCAAATGGAGTGAGAAGTAGGCCCTGTTCAGAAGACACTTTAAACCATGGCTTTAACCACAGTGAATAAGGCTTTCTGACTTAACCACCGTGGTTAAAGCCATGGTTTAAGGTGTCTTCTGAACACAACCTGGCTTTCTGGCTTAAGCACCATGGTTAAAGCCGTGGTTTTAGGTGTCTTCTGAATGGTGCAGTAGTTACTCATCTCACCACAGTTGGCACAACAGGAAGCCAAAACCAAAAAGAGGAAAGCATCCAATTCCAATCCAAAGGAAAGAGAAACAAATCCTCAGGAATAAAAAGATTTATTTGTACAAAGCCTGACGCATTTTGGCCTCAAAGGCCTTTTTCAAGGGGCTGTAAGCATTAAAAAATACATTGAGATACATTATGGGACGACGCATAACATTAGAATATGTTCATAATATAAAGTTAGTTAGGCCACTATGGCAATACTGATATTAAGAATGACTCATAAGAAACTAGTAGCATTATGTCTGTACAGTCAAATGCCCGTTGTCAGTAATCTGACCGCAGTGATGGAGCTAAAGGAAAATTTCCAACCATGACACTTTCCTTGGCCAATATACCACCATACTGAGGTCTTAATTTTATTTATTACACTTATATACCGCTCCCATAGCCAGAACTTTCTGGGCGGTTTACAGAAATTCTAAAATTGAGATAAAAACAAGTATACAAAATTTTAAATTTTAAAACACAGAACATACACATATAAAGAATTAAAAACCGTTAAAAAATAAACATGTGGGTGATTAAGATGTGCTGCCATATGCCTGGGCAAAGAGGAAAGTCTTAACCTGGCGCCGGAAAGATAGCGGCGTTGGCGCCAGGCGAGCCTCGTCAGGGAGATCATTCCATAGTCTGGGGGCCACCACCGAAAAGGCCCTGTCCCTCGTTGCCAAACTCTGAGTAGGCACCCAGAGGAGGACCTTAGATGTTGAAGCCATGTAAAGCTTTATAGCTCAAAATCAGCACTTTGAATTGGGCTCGGAAACATACAGGCAGCCTGTGCAAGCGGACCAGAGCAAGTGTTATATGGTCAAACCTTCTGGTTCCCGAAATCAATCTGGCCGCTGCATTTTGCACGAGCTGCAGCTTCCGAACTGTCTTCAAAGGCAGCCCTACGTAGAGTGCATTGCAATAATCTAACTTGGAGGTTACCAGAGCATGGACAACTGAAGCCAGGTTATCCCTGTCCAACACAATCTACTTGAAGTGTCTTTGTTAAAATAGTTTGAAAAGAACAAAGTATTATGACTTGCTCTGTGAATCAGGCATCCTTTGCACCTAGAATGACAATCTGTGTTTTATGGATTAAAAACCAGAATTATGAATTTAATTGTATAGAAGATAAGATATTCACAACTGCAGCTAGAACTCAGTAATCACTAACCAGCAGACATGTTAGCCTTATGATACATTTCCAAGAAGTATTGCATGCGTATTCAGGCTAATGCTTCCAATCAAATTGAGGTCATGAGGGAATTAATCCACCCCCAAGATGTTTTCACCCCGTACTCTGAAACATCAGAAATGGTCACAAATGGATCCAACTCAGTGCATAGTGAAGGAATTCACTATGTTATGTGCACATTTGGTAAAGTATTCAGGAAAAAATTGTCATAAGCGTTCGACTGGTTGTTCTGCCTTGGACAGAGTCAGACCATTGGTCCATCTAACCTAGTGCTGCCCGCACCAACTAAGAGTTGCTCATCAGAATGTCTGGATGGGTTCTCTCACAGTCATAGGATGAAAAAAAGCCTGCCGGATCTGTCCAAATCTCCATCGTGTCCTATATCCTGTTTCCAATGACAACCAATCAGATGCTTCCAGGATGCAAACAATCAGGGAATGAAGGCAACAGCTCTCCCTTGATGTTTACATCCAAGCCACTTAAAATAGTGGTTGAATTTGGCTAACAACCACAGACAGACCTACCCACCATGAATCTGTCTAGCTCCTTCTGAGCCGCGCCCATCGTCACATCTTGTGGCAGTGCATTCTGTAATTTATGGTGCAATCCTATGCATGTTTAGACCGAAAATAGTCCGGTAACTCCCAGCATTCCTGGGAATTTAAGGTTTGGGAATGATGGGAATTGTAGGGCTTTTTTCTGTTTAAACATGCATAGGATTGTGCCCTTAATTACCCATTATGCAAAGATGTACTTGCTGCGCCCCTTCCAAGAGTTGGAAGACCTAAAGATGGTAGTGCAACGCTGGTAACTTTGAGGCTCGACTTCTGCAATGCGCTCTACGTAGGGCTACCTTTGTGCCTAGTCTGGAAACTTCAACTAGTTCAAAATATGGCAGCCAGGTTGGTCACCGGTACACCTAGGGGTGACCAAATTACACCAACTTTTAAATCACTTCATTGGCTGCCAATTAGTTTCTGGGCGAAGTCTAAAGTGTTGGTTATCACCTTTAAAGCCCTACATGGTTTGGGTCCAGGTTACCTGCGGGATCGCCTTCTCCCGTTCAATCCACCTTGCACACTCAGGTCCTCTGGGAAGAATTTACTCCACTCAGCAAAAACTAGGCTGATGACCGTAACCCAGAGGACCTTCTCTTCTGCCGCTCCCAGACTGTGGAATGGCCTGCTGGGAGAGATCCGCCAACTTAACAGTCTTTCTGAATTTAAAAAAGCTATAAAGATGGATCTCTTCTGGCAGGCCTACCCAGTCAAATTTTAAGATGTCTTAAAAGATTTTAATAATGTATTGGTTTTATGTTTTCAATCAGTTTTATGTATTTTATATTTTTGTATTCAATGTTGTTCCCTGCCTCGATCCACAGGGAGAGGCAGGTAAGAAAATAATAATAATAATAATAATAATAATAATAATATTAATAATATTAATAATAATAATAATAATAATAATAATAATAATAATAATAATAATTCTGTCCTGAATTGACTGCCAATCAATTTCACTGGGGCCACAGCTAGACCTAAGGTTTATCCTGGGATCATCCAGGGTTCGCCCCTGCCTGAGCACTGGATCCCCTGTGTGTCACCTAGATGAACAGGTTTGACCCCTGGATGATCAAGGGATAAACCTTAGGTCTAGCTATGGCCTGGGTGTCCCTTAGTTCTAATACTATGAAAGAGGGAGGAAATTTCTCCACTCCCCCAGGTATCTGAACATGGTGCTCTCTGCATGCCAGGCATATATTGTATCTCACAGGGATGCAGATTCAACATCAACAGCAGCAAGGCTTTTCAACAGCAGCAAGGCTTTCTGGAAAGAACCGCTGTCATTCTCGTCCAAGCTATGATATCGTACCCATTCTGCTTAACGATGCTAGCATTTTCGTGTTCTTAAAGTATTGGAAGTGGCAATGCAGGAGACCCGGCAAAAGCAAAAGCTTTCTAGGAAAATAATTTTGCCTGTCAGCACAGGAGCTTTAAAATAACGCATTGGAATGCAAAGCATACAGTTAAATATATATATATATAGTTTTGCTTGTGTAGAAATACTATCACGGTAGAACTCAGTGAGTCCTCTCCTCCTATGCTAAGGAGATTACGTGAAGATCAAATTTCTTCCCCCTCACCCACCCAGTCTTTGACAATGCACATATATTTTTAGAAGCATTTCATTAGAAGCTTGTTCCTTCTGAAAACATATTGGTCAAGGATCCATGAATACCCAATTCACTGGCAAGTGGTGCGTGCGATTCTGTCAAAGAGCCCAGAAATGCCAATCTGTCAGCCCAGAGCAGAGACAAAGTATTTTAGCTTTTTAGTGACAATAAGCTCACTAGGATAGAAAGCCAAGAAGTGAAGCAGGTAGCAATAAGGCATTAAATCTGAACTGATGTTGATTTGAGCATTTCCATCCCATGGAGATGTAATCGGCAAAAGGCAATTTCAAATACTGCCTTTCCATTTCAGCTATCACACATTTCAACACGCACAATGCTTTGCATACTGTTTAAACTATACACACTGACTGTAAAGGTCTAATCACTTTTCTCCCAGCAGATGATAAGAACTAAGAGTGATATCAGTCTGGTTTCAGGCCTGCTGATGGGATAGGAACCGCCTTGGCCCTGCTGGTAGATGACTTTCGCTGGAGGACAGGCTGGAGAAGCACGACCTGGGTCTACACTACTGCTTTGTAATGGGATTGAAGTGCACTGACAACTGTTGGGGTCCATGGCACATTCCATATACTTTTTCAAACTGCTTTCAAAGTGTTACATCCTGCTTGGTGGAGATCTGGCCCTGATTGATCCTGCTGAACTTCTCTGTGGCAATGGAGACCATCGCCCATAGTATCCTCGTGCAGGGTTGGGAATCAGAGACACGGCTTTGCAATTATTATTATTATTATTTATTTATATAGCACCATCAATGTACAATGACTCCAAATCTACTGGTTAGACAGACAGCCTTAGGGCAGAGATGTTGAATTCAATTTTGAAGGAGCTCTTGGGGACCACATTTAAGTGGTGGGTGCAGCTAAAGGCAAAAGTTTTATTTATATTTATTTATTTATTTATTGCATTTCTATACCACCCAATAGCAGAAGCTCTCTGGGCGGTTCACAAAAATTAAAACCATTCAAAGTATAAAACAAACAGTATAAAACCATAATATAAAATACAATATAAAAGCACAACCAGGATAAAATCAGTACCCCCAAATATCAGCATAGTTCAGATTAAAGTTCTTCTGCCAGTGACTAAACTTTAGGAGAGATGTATCAGCCAATTAGAATGGGGGGAAACTGTGAAAAATCCAAGATGACACAACAAAATTGGCAGTCAGGGGATAGGGCATAGCCATCTTGGGAACCCTAGCAGGCTGGATTGGGAGCCCAGGCAAGTTGACTTTGACCTGCAGACCTGAGGTCCAACCCAACTCTCCTAGGCAACAAGCGTTCTGCCCCATGGGAGTTGACTATCATGGTGCCTTTGCAATCCATCTTAATCCTTATGCTCTTATGGAATCATAGAATAGTAGAATTGGAAGGAGGCATCACGTCCAACCCTACATGATGCCATTAGAAGAGGTTTTGGATTATTTATTTTATTTATTTATTTATCATACTTATACCCTGCTCCTCAGCCAAAAAAGGCTCTCGGAGCGGCTTACACTTAGCAAAAAAGACATATAGTGTAAATGTCTATATGGACACTAAAATAATAAATTATATTATTATTATTATTATTTATTTATTTATTTATATAGCACCATCAGTGTACATGGTGCTGTACAGAGTAAAACAGTAAATAGCAAGACTCTGCCGCATAGGCTTACAATCTAATAAAATCATAGTAAAACAATAAGGAGGGGAAGAGAATGCAAACAGGCACAGGGTAGGGTAAGCAGGCACAGGGTAGGGTAAAACTAACAGTATAAAGTCTGCACAACATCAAGTTTTAAACACTGTGCTGATGACTCCCTATTTTCTCTTCTGCCCCCAGTAAAGTGATGAGATCCCTGAACAGATGTCTGAAGATAGTCTTGGACTATTTGAAGGCTAAAAAACTGAAGCCCTGGCCAAATAAGATATAAGAGGTTAATGGTGGGTACAAATCTGATGAGCTGGATCCCAAAACCCTCTGATCTCCCAAGAGGCTTCTGGATTGGACTCCTCAACTACACCACCTTGAAGTTGGCATAGCTAATTTCTCCCCCATTGGTTAAACGGGGAGGGATTTTTTAAAAAAACCCACCAACAACCATCTGCCGGGCTAACATTCTGATAAAGTTGTACCCCCACTTCCCACCCGAGCAAAGATTTGGACGTGTCCGTTGTGACTGTCACTTTGCTCATGCATACTTTTCCCATTCAGAAAGAGGGAAAAGATATGTTCAGGAGCAAGAACGTAGCAAGACAACCATCAAGGTGCTAAACAGAACCTTGACGAGCTCAAATATCATCCGTTCTTCCATCCTCAGCTCTGAATACCATCTGTTCATGACATGCAGCGGGAGAACGTTGCTGCACTCACGGCCTGCTTTTAGACTTCCCAGAAGCATTGTTGGAAAGAGAACAGTCAAGTAGATTGACTCTTGCTATGATTCAGCGGGGTTGTTCTTACGTTCTTAGCAATTGCTGATTGCCTTTTCTTTACACACACACACACACACACACACACACACACACACGATATCTAAACATAGCATCCTGGCTCTCCAATTTGAGACTTGTTCCTTCCCACACTTAGACTATGGTGGGATCATCTGTTGCTCACAGTGGGAAGGGATTAACATCTAACAATACATAAAATGGATCCTCCAAAGGCACGAGTGCGTTTGGAGGAAAATGCCAAGTCTGTTGAAGCATTGCCAGTGGAAATGGCCTTACGGCTGTAGCTCATGCAGCTTCTCACAAATGTGCTGCAAAATTACTAAGGGCTGCTGTCGTGTAATATAATGCAGTAGCAAAGTGTACCCCTCAGCCAACCTATCTGTAATATGGGCACAAGAATACTGACCTACCTTAAAGGACTATTGTCGGGGTGACTGAGATTGCATATATGGCAACCCAGCCAGTATTGCTATAACTTTATTGCTGGCCAGCAATTGTTTTATTGTACTTTTATTGACATATTTTATAGCTATATTATTATACTGACAACCCAGCCAGTATAGTTATAATTTTATTGTTGACCAGCAATTGTTTTATTGTGCTTTTATTGTCATATTTTTATGGCCACATTATTATTAGGTTAACTCACTTTGGTAGTTCACTGGAAACTGGTATATAAATGTGTATAATAAATATAGAAAACATTGAAAACACTTTAATGCAGTCTTCCAGACGTTTTGGACTAGGGTTCTCGTAATCGCCTGACCATTACCTGTCTTGGCTGGCATTGTCAGGACTTGGAGATCAATCCACATATATGCAGGGCTCAGGAAAGACTACCTTTAACTTGTTATATTTAGGTCCACCTACCTCCCAATTCTGGAAGAAATAAATTTGTATTCATTGCCCCTGGTATAGGAGCAGTGAACAGGATTTCTATGTGTTCACACCAAAGAGTACAATGACATTGGATCCTAGAATCAGGGCATAGATCGAATGTTGAACTTGGTGACAGATGACTGAAAACTACATTCTTCCCCTACCACAAAGCTGGACTTGAGTACATCATTTGATTTTAAAAGCTAGGCTTTCTACTCTGCCTCACATTATCCCAGCCTACTGCCTCCACCCTTTCCTGTTTTTCAGCCAGTGTCTGCTTTGTCCTCACTCCTCGCAGTATTAGGGTGACCATATGGAAATGAGGACAGGGCTCCTGTATCTTTAACAGTTGTGATGAAGAGGGAATTTCACCAGGTGCTGCATGCATACCAATAACACCTGCTGAAATTCCCTTTTCTATCCAACTGTTAAAGATACAGGAGCCCTGCCCTCCTTTCCACAGCCTTCATTGGTACCTGATCACAGCGTTGCTATTGCCCATGCTTGCTGCCACCAGATATGCCCACCAGACCTCACTAGGAGGCCCATTAAGGGGTGTTTTGCTGTGGGTACCCCTCTAAACTAGAGGAGCCTTCAGCCTTTGCTCATAGCCAAGGGTTGCTTTAACATGCGTCCAGCCAACCATGTGCTGATTTCATTGAATGACTTGTTTTCACATTTATCATCGTTAAAGCAGGCTCCACAGAAGAGCTGTGTCCCAATCCACACATGGAACAGCCATGTTTTCAAGCCAGGAACCCTGCTATCTATGTCTGGAACCAGTGAGAAGATGGCTGAGAATTTATATGGAGTCAGGCTACTGGTTCATTTAGGCCCGTACTGTCTTTTCTGACAAGCAGCAGCCCTCCAAGATGGAGACAGGAGTCACTCTGCCCCTCTGCCCTTGTGATCCTTCTAACTGGAGATGCGAGAGGCTGAACCCAGACCATTCTGCATGCCTTCACATACTCTACAACTGAGCCATGGCACCTTCCTCTAAAGGCTCTGTCCCATCTGGTGGAGGCCGGTGGCTCCAATGTCAGCGGGGTGGCGAATCTGCTCCAGGTTTCAGTCAGAACCTGTCAGAACTTTAAAGGACCTCTCTAAGGTGCACCTTGGACAGCTCCTTTTCAAGTTCTGACTGGCTCCATCTGAAACTCGGAGAGGATTTATTGTCCCACTGACATTGGAGCCACCAGCCTCTACCGGTCCTATCTTCAAACCGGGCTCGAATTCTGGGGACACCAACTGGGGTCCCACACCTTGAATTCTTCAATGGGATTCACCGAGTGCAGAAAGGTGCTCGTGGGTTTGAACAGACGAAGACAGAAGGATGCAGGAAGGCAAACAATCTCAGCGGACTGATTTCTGTCCAAGCATTGGGAGATTAAGGACTTAAAGCGACATTGATTTGGAATCCCTAATAGGAAACCACTTGTGTCATACAGCGCTCATCCTGCCAACTACGGAACCCCCCCCCCCCGCCTTGTTTCTTTACTGTAGTACTCGCAACGTTAGGTCTGGAGACATCAAGTTACATAAGATCTGAGTTCTGCTCTGTCGTAAGGACGTGATCCTGTCAGAAAATGAACCACTGGAGCAGAAATTTGGATGAAACTGCATTTGACTTTCTCTGGGAGTAAAAAAATAATAATAAAAAAGAAGAAGAAAGAGAGAGAAAGACAGTACATGGCATTAAAAAAATTAATATATTTGAACAGCTAGCCCTCTCTGAAAGTGGGACTACAATCAACCAGACTTTTGCACTCATGGACGGGATAATGTGTATAAATGCCAGGTTGAAAAGAAATAAAAGCGCAGAAGTGTTTTAATTGAATACTGCACATCCTGGGACTGTCTTATTAGACATCCCAAGGGCAGAGGCGGAGGGGGGGGGATAAAGAAATCTCAGGTCCCTGTTAGCCCTTTGAAACAACATAAAAGGCAGAATAGCATCCTCTCTCCTCCTCAGTTACTGCCACAATCTCATTTCCCTAAAAAAATAAAATAAAGGAAAAGTGATAGCACTTCAAATATTCTAGCAAAACGTCCAAGTCAAGAGGGTGGGGGATTGCCCCCCCCCGGCACAGTTACTTCTCCTCTGTAATTCCAGAATCCAGGCAAGTCATCCCAATATGTATCCTTTCCTGTTTTACACAATGATACACACAACTTTTTTGCCTCTTCCGGCAAATCTGAAGCAATTTTCAGCCCCTACAGAGACCCCGGACTTTCACAGTTGGACAAAAATAAGCTCTCTCAGCTCCTATCCCTGCCAAGACACCCTCAGCATAAAGAATTCCTTGCCTGCGTGGTTCTCCTTTCACGGTTATATTCGTGGGGAACAGGTTGTAAGCAAAAACACACGGACCGCCACAGGACGCTCTCACAAACAGACACAGACAGACAGACAGACACACACGTGGCAATATGCCAATCCTTTTCTTAAGGAAACACAACACATCTAAGTGCTGGGCAGGCCTCTGTAGAGGTAAGTAAGGGGTGAAAGCTCTCTCTCTGTGTAGCAAATGCCCTCCAACCTTGGCACACTTCAACACACATTGCTGCTGAACAGAAATCCAAGAAACAGAACAGAAATTCCTGCTCAGACAAGCTTCTTCCTCAAAGGGGGATTTCTGGCAGTGGGAAAAGTGAACGGCCCCCCAACGGTCCGAGCCAAAAATGATCCGGCAGTCTTGCCATAGGTTTTGGGTCTAGCAGTCAAACAGGGATTAAGGAAGAAGCTACCAACCAGCTTGGAAGCAGGACTACAGGGAGATCTCCTTATCACAGTCACATTGTGTTAGTATGCGCATGAATTCAAAAGAATAATCTATCCAGCCCCATGGTTTCCAAACCTCAATCTATGCCAAGATGCAAGGACTTCGAGATGGAGGGAGGTTTCCCCTCCCTCCCCTCCTTCTTTAAGTTCTGCCTAGCATGCAGGGAAAAAATATCACTACCTAGAGCATGCTGGCTTCTTCATCAATGCCTGCAAAGTAGCTACAGGCTGTGGAAGAGCAAATGCATATCAAGGGAAAGGTGTCTGGTTCTGGAAAGGCCAATGAAATAAATTAAATGGAGACAAGTTACTCGACTTCATAACAAATTGGTCAGTATTCCCCCTCCTAGTAGTTGCCCGGGAGCAAACCTGTTTGACCAGGGATGGAGTTTTGACCTTGGTTTAGGATGCTTCCTGGGTCCAAAGGTAGGCATAATGGGATTCCATGTCATGCACACAACCTAGCTTCGCTTGCCATTTGGGGTTGCGCCTGACGTGTAAAGAGCTCATGACATATGCTAATGTGCATTGGATAGAGGAGACTTTTGGGGATGGGGGAAGCTCTGTGAGTTACAACAATGGATCAACGAGGCAAACCAATATGGTGGTTTCGATTAGATACACCTCCCTCGGACTGCCGATAGACAGCGTCATGTCAAAGAGGAAAGGAAGGTGTAGCCCAGACAGTCAACTTCCATTCTAATTTATCATGTCCACTAGCCATTTGGTATCAAAACGCTACAATTGTGTATGCACTTCTTTTTAAATTGCGTTCCAAGTAACAAGGACTTGCGCGTCTGCGTGTATTTTCAAAAAAACCATCATGAAAAATATGAACTTTTTTGGAAGACCAAGAAAATATCCAATTCTAGAAAGACTCCTCCACTTGGGCAAATCTACTTTGTAGCGGCTGAAGAGTACAGTAAAGAACAAGCATTTGGTCAACCAAACTAAATTGTCCGCAAGATGCTAACCTCCTGTTTCAAAACACAAGCTACTTGTCCACATAGCACAACGCAATAATAGCAATATCATATATCAGAAATACAACTGGGCTTCCGGCTCAGACTCTTAAAATGGTTTTTTTTAAGTACTACAAGAGTTCAAAAGCAAGCACTTCTTCCGAGTTTGAAATCCCAGATACTTTAGCAGAATACTGACCCCCCCCAAACACACACCCTCAACCCCCCCCAAAAAAAACCAAAATGAATGTGGAATTCCAAGCTCTATCATTGTAGCACCTATTAATAACTCCCACTTCATATCATCTTTTATGCAAAGCAAAAAATAATAATAATAAAATTGAAAAGTGCTAAGGCAGTGGTAAACTCGAGGAGGAGACATTAGACGTAGAATGAACAGAAGGGTAGGTTCCTTTCTCAGGTCTTTTGAAGTTGTAACCCTGGAATAACTTCTCTCATCCCTTAAACAACAACTACTGCTAGCCCTTCTCCAAATGCAGGTCATTCCTATGCACGATTTCCTTGCAAGTAAGTCCTGCTGAATTCAATAGGGCTTCCCAGCCTAGGAAGCAGGCACCTGGGATTTCAACCAGGGCCAGCCATAGATCCAGATGTAAACAGACCCACACAGGAAACCAAAGGAAGGAGATAATGAAAGTCAAGGTAAGGAAGGAGGAGGACCCCACAGTAGGGATAAATATGAGGCGATTCCCCCCCCTCTCCCCTCTAGAGGTTCTGAAATAAGTTATTGGTCTATTTGGCCAAACTCCTCCTGGGTAAATCTCATCCTCCTGCCATTATCAGAAGACCCTGGGGGCTGGGATTTACACCCACCCAGCCACCCACCACCCATAAAAGAAAAAAGGGGGAAAAAACTTGGCTGGAGAAAGGAGAAAGGAGAGGCCACGCTTTTCAGTACACAGCCAGGTTTGTACTACACGCTTCCCAGCATACAGAAGGCGGGCTTGCCCCCAGTTTACACGGCTAGGGGAACCATGAGGCTGCACCGCCCGCCTCCGTCCACGAGCCAGGGCTGTGCTGTGGAACCGGAGAAGCTGCACCGATTTGAGACTGCAATAACAATAATACTATATATGAAAAAAAAAATCTGCTTGTGTTGCGGGGGTGGGGTGTGGGGTGGCGCTGATAAAGCAGAGATCCAAGCCATTGCAGAAGGTTGGGAGAAGCACCGATTTGGAGGGTGGGAAATCGCCCTTTCCTTCGCTCCTTCCACCCCACTCGCCTAATGCAAGGCATATAGGGGGAAACGATATATGAGGGGGAGAGACGGATTCCTCCCATTTTTTTCTTTTCAAGAAATGTATTGCAGCATTTAACGATCGCGTGCGGGGTGGGGAAGGAAGAGGAGCTGGGAGATCGCGAGAGATCTGGGCAAGATCTCCTGAAATCCGGCATCGTTTCGGGGTGGGGGGTGGGCGACGAAAGCGCCACAGAAGGAAGGGACCTTAGGAGGAGGAGGAGGAGGAGGAAGAGGAGAGATGAAGACCATCAGAATAAAAATCTGTTCGAGCTTACCATTTCTGCAGAGAGATCGAGGTCTTTTCCGTGGTGAATCTTTATTTCTCTCTCTCTCTCCCTTTTCTCCTTCTCTTTCCTTCTATTTTTTTTTTTAAATCTGTCCAACAGCTCGATCCCAAACTGGGGGGAAGGAAAAAAAAAAAACCAAACTAAATCAAGCGCCAGGAACAGCACCAGTTCATCCTAAAAACAGCCAGCATCAGCCATTCCAAGCACCCCGCAAAAAATGAACTGGAGCACCACCTTCGCCCTCCCAGGCTGCTCCAGTACGATCTGTGTCCAGGCGAGGTAAAAAAAGGATGATCAATGCACACGTATATAAAATTCAAATGTCCAAGCTGCAATCCCCCCTCCCCAAAAAAAGAAACGCGTGTCCCTCGCTCCTCCTTCTACCTTCTCGTCCTCCCTCTCTCGGCTTCTGGCTCTCTTATACATACACGCAGCGGAGGGGGAGAGGAACAGGGAGCGAGCGAGACACAGACACGCGCGCGCGCACCCACACGCACAGGCATAGAGGCAGGTTACATGAATGGGAAGCAGGAACCAATCGTCCCCTGCCTGGGAACGGACAGCCACACATGCATTCAAAAGCTGGTCTGCACCATTCACAGGGACGGGAGGGGGTGGGCGGGCGAGCCCAACCAGCGCTGCTCAGGTGATTCTTCCGCTTCCCATCTCCTTAACAGAGGCGAGGCCGAGCTCTTTGGAAGCGCGCTGGCCTGCCGGAGCTGGGGTCCCTCCCAGCCGGCAACGTTTGAGATGCTCCGAGACGTTGCCCCTCTCCACTCCCTTCTCTCTCGCTCGCTTTTCACCCCCTACCCTCTTTCCCCGCCTGTCCCGCTGCAGACTCGACAAATGTAATTAACAGATTGCAAAGACAGCCGCCCCCCCCACGCCGCCCCGAACACGCGCGCGCGCACAACACCCCCACACACACACACCCACACATCCACGCGCTGTGACTGCTTCCCAGACACTGCATGGCGGGGCTTGCTGCTTTGGGTTTTGCAAGGCGGACTTGGTGCCAGGGCTCACAATTTATCCACAGGTTCTTAAAAAAAAAAAAAAAAACGCAACGTCTCTGAGTAAGTGCAAAGTGCATTTTCCTAACTGAAGAGAAAAGCTCAGCTCTGGAAAATACAAACTTCATAAAAAGCAATGTTTCTGAGTGACTGCAAGGTGTATTTCCCTTACTACTGAGGAAGGCTCAGCCCTGGAAAAGACCAACTGACCAAGAGATCATAAAAAAAGGGGGGGGGGAGAAAAGAAAAAGGAAGGTCTCTGAGCAAGTGCAAAGTGCATTTTCCTTACTGAAGAGAAAAGCTCAGCTCTGGAAAATACAAACTTCATAAAAAGCAATGTTTCGGAGCGACTGCAAAGTGTATTTCCCTTACTACTAAGGAAGTCTCAGCCCTGGAAAAGACCAACTGACCAAGAGATCATAAAAAAGTGGGGGGGGGGGGAGAAAAGAAAAAGGAAGGTCTCTGAGCAAGTGCAAAGTGCATTTTCCTTACTGAAGAGAAAAGCTCAGCTCTGGAAAATACAAACTTCATAAAAAGCAATGTTTCGGAGCGACTGCAAAGTGTATTTCCCTTACTACTGAGGAAGGCTCAGCCCTGGAAAAGACCAACTGGCCAAGAGATAAGAAAAAAGAAAAGAAAAAGCAAGGTCTCTGAGCAAGTGCAAAGTGCATTTCCCGTACTGCTGAGAAAGGCTCAGCCCTGGACCAACTTATCAACAGGTAATAAGAAAGGCCATGTTTCTGAGAAAGTGCAAAGTGCATTTCCTTACTACTAAGAAAACTCAGCCCTGGAAAATTTAAACTTCTCAAAAGATCATTAAAAAAGAAGAAGCAATATTTCTGAGCAAACACAAACTGCATTTCCCCTACTACTAAGAAAGGATCAGCCCTGGAAAAGACCAACTGAGGAAGAGATCGTAAAAAAGCAATGTTTCTGAGGAAGTGCAAAGTACATTTCCCTTAGTGCTGAGGGACTGGGGGACCCTGTCCCCAAACACAAGGGGCTGAGGGAGGAACTTCCACAGGAGAGTGAGAGAGAGAGTGTGTGTGTGTGACATGAGAGAGGAGCACCGGCATCTCTTTGCCTAGAAATTAACCTGCGGTGGCAGTTATGACTAATTTTACACAACAATGTACCTTCCATGGACAAAAAGAGAGAGAGATCTCTGCCCCCATGGAGGTAGCAATTAAAGAAAACTCTGCAGATGAAGCAAATGGGTTTTAATGGATTAACTACTTGATTAAAGGAGCATTCATTTGCATAGGGCTAAACAATTGTTTTTAGAGGGGAAAAGCACTTAACGGTGCATATGTAGGTTGCAGGAGGCATCATCCCAGAAGAGGCCTTCCATCCCAAAGGAAGAGGGGAAGGATGCTTCTTCAAAGGTAGCGTCTGCCACCTGCTGTTTCTAGAAATACCTATATTAAGAATAATTAACTTGAAAAAATGCTGACTAATAGGCAGTGGTGCATTAACAGCAGGGCTTTGGGATAGAAGTCCAAAGGCTCCACTTAGAAGAATGAGCAAGGCAGCTTCCAATACAACAGGGCTGCCTTACCATAAGAACATCAGAGGAGCCCTGCTAGATCAGACCAAGGGTCCATCTAGTCCAGCACTCTGTTCACACAGTGGCCAATCAGCTGTCCACCAGGAACCCACAAGGAGGACATGAGTGCAACAGCACTCTCCCACCCATGCTCCCCAGCAACTGGTTCACACAGGTTTACTGCCTTTGATACAGGAGATGGCACTTAGCCATCAGAACTAGGAGCCATTGATAGCCTTCTCCTCCAGGAATTTATCCATCCTCCTTTTAAAGCTATCCAAATTGGTGGCCATCACCACAGCTTGTTGTAGCGAATTCCATAGTGTTATTCTGTGCTGTGTGAAGAAGTCCTTCCTTTTATCTGCCCTGAATCTCCCACCAATCAGCTTCATGGGATGACTCCATTGGCTTCTAGTATTATGGGAGAGAGAGAGAAATGTCTCTGTATCCACTTCCTCCATACCATGCATAATTTTGTACATTTCTATCATGTCTCCTCTTAGCCTCCTTTTTTCCAAGCCAAACAATCCCAGCTGTTGTAACCTTTCCTCATAGGGGAGATGCTCCAGTCCCTTAACCCCTTTTCTTGCCCTTTTCAGCATTTGAAGTAATACCTATTACCATTTAAAGGTGGGTGTGGGACCTCCAAAGACCATTCAATCCAGAGTATAAGGGCACAATCTTATGCATGTTTAGACAGGAAAAAAAGCCCTAAACTCCAAGCATTCTTCAGCCAGTACTGTAGGATATTTTTCTTTCTAAATCCTAAATGCATAAAGGGATAGTGAGATTGCCCCTACTGGCCATGCACTCCCACTATACCTATTCACTATATTTTAGGGTGACCATATGGAAAGGAGGCCAGGGCTCCTGTATCTTTAACAGTTGCATTGAGCAGGGGGTTGGACTTGATGGCCTTGTAGGCCCCTTCCAACTCTGCTATTCTATGATTCTATGAAAAGGGAATTTCAGCAGGTGTCATCTGTATGCATACAACACATGACGAAATTCCTTCTCCATCACAACATTTAAAGCTGCAGGAGCCCTGCCTAGCATGTTCAGATACAACAGAGGGCAGGGCTCCTGCAGCTTTAACTGTTATGAGGAAGAGGGCATTTCACCAGGTGCTGCCTGCATTCAAATATCACCTGCTGAAATTCCCTTTTCAATACAACCATTAAAGATACAGGAGCCCTGTCCTCCTTTCCATATGGTCACCCTACCATATTTGCCATAACTTACAAGAGCTTTTCAGCTTGGTCACCTAGAAGGGGTTCTTAGGCACCACAGGCGATTAGGCCACTGGTTATTTAACAAACTTGGATTGCAGTGTGTTAAGAAGAAACAGTGGGTGCAATCGTATGCATGTTTAGATGGGCGGGGGGGGGAAGTCCTGTAATTCCCAGCATTCTCTGGCTGGGGAATTCTGGGAGTTGTGGGGCATTTTTCTGTTTAAACATGCATACGATTGTGCCTTAAAATTACTTAACAGCACCACTGTTATTGAGGCCTGGTTAGTTGGGATAGTGCTGGCTGTGTCTTTTTAGTCAATTAAAACAGTTTGAATTGATTCATTTAAATGATTAGTCAGTGAAAGGTTGCAGCCCTGTTTACAACCTTAAACAGACAATGGGGGAACATAACAAAGGGAAGGAGAGACAGAAGGAGGGAGAAATGTGGACAAATGCAGTTATTATCTCAGAAGATAATACGTGCTCCCAACAAGGTTTGAATAGCTTGTTTTATTAATTTCCTTGCAAATTACATCATTGGAATTGGAGGGGTGGACGGGCAGGAAGTAAACTAAGTGAGTCAATGGGTGACTTAGTGTGAGCGGGCTGGGAATTTTGTGTGTGTGTGTGAAACTGATTTTGTTGCAGACACATCTCTGCGGATTATGCTAAGAAAGTCAAAGGGGGAAATGCCGCCAGATGTCGAGATTATCACTTGGAAGGATTTTAGCTGTTGTTGTCGCTGCTGTTGTTTATTCATATTGTGGCTGCACATCAAAGAGTCGATATTTTCTCATTGGGGAAAAAATGAGATATATTTGCAGAATCTTTCATGGGGCTGGAGATCAAAAGAGCGACAAAGGACGTTTCTACACCTGCCTTCCCCCCCCCCCCGGCATCGTCCCGGGATCATCCCTGTGCATCCAAATGCCACACAGGAGATCCCGAGAGTAGGCAGGGACAATGCTTCCATTTTCCTGGGATAATCCTTAGGTGTAGAAAGGGCCAAAGTCAACTTGCACATCGTCCAGTTGTGAGGCAGGGTTCTGAGTGCAGCTGCCTGCTGAGTTGAATACCCATCACCGCTGTCTACAGGTAGCATGCAGATGTTGGAAAGGTGATGCACACATCAGGGAGAAAGTTGACTACTAAGCTCCTGCAAGTGAGCCAAGCTGCACTCTACAGGGAAAGATAAAACAACACTCCCCTCTTCTCCCCCTTAAGGGTCACTAGCTAATCTGACTTGGATCTGCTTTTGGTTGGGAGTAGTTTTCCCACCATTCAAGTGAAAGCATCCCCTTCAGACCTTGTCATTCAACCCAGCACAGTGAGGAACAGGGGGCGGAGCCAGCACACCTGGAGACTCTAGGGGCAGGGGCAGCAAGCATGATTCCATGGTAGGGTGACCATATGAAAAGGAGGACAGGGCTCCTGTATCTTTAACAGTTGCATAGAGAAGGGAATTTCAGCAGGTGCAATTTGTATATATGGAGAACCTGGTGAAATTCCCTCTTCATCACCACAGTTAAAGCTGCAGGAGCTATACTAGAGTGACCAGATTTTTAAAAAGGGCAGGGCACCTGCAGCTTTAACTGTTGTGATGAAGGGGGAATTTCACCAGGTGCTGCATGCATACAAATGACACCTGCTGAAATTTCCTTTTCAATACAACTGTTAAAGATACAGAAGCCCTGTCCTCCTTTCCATATGGTCACCCTATTCCATGGCCACTGCACAGGTTCACATTTCTTGTTCAGGCATAACGCCTGAATAAGGCCAAAGAAACGATGTTGAGAACTGGTACACCCATACATATTTGCTGCCATGTTTAGGGCACAGTCCTACACATTTAGAGAGATAAAAACACCTACAACTCCCAGCATCCCCTGCCAGGGCATGCTGAATGTTGTAGGGCTTTTTTCTGTCTGTGCCCTCAGCATAGTGCCCTCAGCCAATCATTTGGCTAGAAATTAATCACTTAGATTAGAGAAAACAACATCTAAAAAAAGATGTTCAGGCCCTGATGGATTGGCTTACAGGTTTATTTTTAATGCAAGGATTTAGAAAAACTGGTGGCATTCCCTCCTATTGGGCATGCTGTTTGAAAGGTGAGTCCTGCAATGACACATGCGTGCATTGTCTAGAGGAGGGGGTGCTGATCCTCTGGCACGTGGGCCTAATCAAGTCCGTGCAGCCTCTTGGGGTTCGTCTGGAGGCAGGGCTTTGGCGGCAAACCTTGCTCTCTGGAGTGATCATCTGGGAGGGTGTCCTTCTGCTGCTCTCTCCAAACTGGGATCAGAGATGGCAGCAGAGTTGGGAGGGAGGCATTGAGCATTGGGACTTGCCCATGTGGAGCAGCCTAGACCAGAATCCCTTTCTCAGAGCAGCCACCTATGCCTCTGTCCAGCTCAAAGAAGCAACCAGCAAAAAGAGGGGCAAGGGGTGAGGCCACGCCCACTGATGTGATGTCAGGGGTGTGACATCATTTGGGCTGTGGAGCACCATAGCAATCTGGCCCCTCCCCCCAAAAAAATCTTCTGTACTCCCGATCTAGAGAAAGTATTGTTTTTTTCTTTAGGACTGTTTATCTTGTATTCAGATTTATCCAGATTGAATTGGTCAGTTAATCCCTCAATCAACTAAAACATATGATGAATCGATTTAAATTATTTTGATTGAGTGACAAAGTTAATTGTGTGGGTGTGAAGGAAGAGAACTGGAATAGTCAGTTGTGAATTTCTACTAGTCACAGTGGCTACTTGCTGCAACAGGGGAAAGAGCTAATATTTGTTTGTTTATTTACAATATTTATATACCGCTCCATAACTAAAATAGATTTCAGAACGGTGAACATAGGGATAAAACAGTAAAAAGATTAAAACAGCACATTAAAATTCTTCTAACTTTATAGTTCTTCTAAAATGCGGAAGAACTCTCAGAACTTTTGTCTATTATCTTTGCAAAATCATGGAAGACGGGTGAGGTGCTGGATGACTGGAGGAGGGCTAACGTTGTCCCTATCTTCAAAAAGGGCAAAAAGGAGGAACCTGGGAACTACAGACCAGTCAGTCTGACATCCATCCCTGGGAAAATTCTGGAGCAGTTTATAAAGAAGTCAATCTGTAAACACCTTGAAATCAATGCAGTGATTACTAGAAGCCAACATGGATTTGTCAGGAACAAATCCTGTCAGACAAATTTGATCTCATTTTTTGATCAGGTAACCTCCCTTGTGGACCGTGGGAATGCTGTGGACGTCATATATCTTGACTTCAGCAAAGCTTTTGACAAAGTGCCCCATGATATTCTGATTAACGAACTAGCTAAAAGTGGGATAGATGGAACAACCCTTTCTTTGGATTTTCGCGGGTCTCTCTCTCTCGATGTCGCCTGCCTCCCAGGACTGAGTTTCCTTAATACACAATGAAGACGAGACATTCTACAACTGCTTCTTTTATGCCAGAACCGTCATAATTAGGTCTCTCAAAGGGTTAAGGTTTTCAAACTTATTGGCTTGATCTGCTGATTTTCAAGTTTAGATTTCAACTCAGGATGGTGTGATCTGGGAATGTGGGAGGGTCTCTTGATTCATTAGGATGGCTGCTGTCCACTCACTTTAGCTTATCTTTTGGGTGGGATGAACATCATGAGACTGAGATTAATGAAGGTGCTGTGAAGAACAGCATGTAGACACAGGTGAACTCAGGTATAAAAGTCCCTCCAAAGTGTCACTTGGTTTGATCTTCGGCACAGACCGGGACCTCGGAGGTGCTGCACAATTAGCCGATTGGAGTCTCTCTGTTGCCTTTTCCTAGGGCTCCCAACAACAGATTGGGGACATAAACTATCTTGCTCACCTTTGCTTGATAACATCATACACTTAGCTGTAATATTTTGCCAGCTAGTTAATAAATCTTTATTATTTATTATTATTTATTTAGAATATTAATATACCACTCCCCATTGAAAAATTTCAGAGCGGTGTACAAGATAAAATGAAAATAAAAACAGAATAAAACAGTTAAAACAAAATTTAAAAGAAGCAAAAACAGAGATTCAAGGCTGCATATTAAGGAAAGGCTTCTTGGAATAAAGATGTTTTCAGGAGGTGCTGAAAGGAGTACAAGATTGGAGCCTGCCTGACCTCCAGAGGCAGGGAGTTCCACAGAAGGGGCGCCACCACGCTGAAGGCTCTTCCCTTGGTGGACTCCAATCGGAGGATGGATCTATGTGGAACCACCAGGAGCAGGCCCTCGGATGACCTCAGTGACCGGGCAGGTTGGTAAGGGAGAAGGCACTCTCTCAGGTAACCTGGTCTCAAGTTGTCTAGGGCTTTGTTCACAAGTACAAGAACCTTCAGACTCCTACTCACTTGTATTGTTATTGCTTCTGAATCCTAAAATAACTCCTTTGCATTTGGCAAAACACCCTCCCACTTTAAAGAATAATTTAAGCAAAAGCATAGGCCCCTGTACTAAGAATCTCTCAATCTAAACTTTAACAGTGACTGTGAAAAGAAAATGGGGTGGGGATGGGGGAAGAGGGTAAAACAGAATAGTGGTGAACAAATTTACATATGTATGCATTGACGTGACATTAGGCCTTGCTCCAATTTGGACCAAACGAGATGTGACACGTTTGTTTACTTGTCTGTCTTCCCATTCGTCCATAAAGAAAGGGGTGGGTGGGACGAAGGTCTGCTTTTTACCTCAAAAGGGGTACAAAATGTGGGAGACCTGTACCCTCTGCCACCTTATCTCCCCTTCTTCTGTCGCTTTGGCCACTTTCATCCACAAACAAATTGTCAAGACAAGAAGCAATGCCGACTCTTTTGCCCTGCCTTACTTCACAATCTGGTATCTGACCTTCAGCCTGTCTGGGAACATCCATGGTTCCTGTCTCTAGCTCATCTGATCCTCACCCACTTGTGTCAACATCAGACTCCAACTGGAGTCTGTCACATAGCTAGGCCCCAAGCCTGAACTCTTGACATAATTAATTGGTTTGCTCCTTAAGGACATGTCCACATTTTCAGTAGTGGAGGCCCCAGAGCTGCTCCTACCATTAGGCAGAGTGAAACGGCTACCTCAAGCAGGGAGGTATAAACATGGTGAGCAGGGAAAAAAAACAATAGGAGAAAGGGTTAAGCATCCTCTCCCTGCTGCAGGTCCTCCATTCAAAATGGCTGCCTTCCAAGGCTGCTTTTCATTTAAAAAAGATACGGCAAGGCTTCATTACCCAAGTCGTTTACCACTGAACAGCAGCCATATATAACATCCATGTTCTGCATTCCGCATGGAATGCAGTTGGTACTAAATCAATGCGAACAATCGATAGATATTAGTATAATAAATAACGCCACACTTCTGAAGTGGAGAATTTTGCAAAGCCAACTATCATTGAAGTGCCTACATTTCAGTGCTTATACGCTCAACGGTGGCCAATGAAATCAAGAGTATGAGATAATGCCCTTCTCAAGTGCACTCTGTGATAAATACGAGAACTCAGCCAAAAAGTTCTTTGGGGAACTTTTTCAGCTTGGGAGGGGGTGTGAATGATTCTATGGAAGGTTTCGCACGCCCTTTCTGCCACCCACTTTCGTACAGCTGCTGCATGTGGTCTTCATGGTGGCAGCTTTTATGTTCCCTGCTGCATTTCCTCAGTGCTTCCTACTACTCAAAAAATACCAGTGCAAGATAATGTTACTTCCTGCTCCTACAATCACTCTGGTTTGGTGTCATGGTGCTCTGGTTGTCCAGCTAGGTGGAAATGGCATGTTGCCCCTATTCATAGAATCATAGAATAATAGAGTTGGAAGGGGCCTATAAGGCCATCGAGTCCAACCCCCTGCTCAATTCAGGAATTCACCCTACAGCATACTTGACAGATGGATGTCCAGCTGCCTCTTGAAGGCCTCTAGTGTGGGAGAGCCCACGACCTCCCTAGGTAACTGGTTCCATTGTCGCACTGCTCTAACAGTCAGGAAGTTTTTCCTGGTGTCCAGCTGGAATCTGGCTTCCTGTAACTTGAGTCCCTTATTCCGTGTCCTGCACTCTGGGATGACGGAGAAGAGATCCTGACCCTCCTCTGTGTGACAACCTTTTAAGGATTTGAAGAGTGCTATCATTCTCCCCTCGTCTATATCTATCCTATCCTATCCTATCCTATCCTATCATTATTTATAGGCTGCCTTTAGGGACCTAGAAATTAACCCCCTCATTACTCCATTACCTAAATGCCACCCTCAACTTTTTCTCATGAGAATACAAGAGGGGCCAGTTTGGCTCAGCATTAATATTTATTTATTTATTCCACATCTATATCACCCAATCGCTGAATCTCCTTGTGTGGTTTCAGTGGGCTGTAGATCTGCTACTGGGTTTCAGTCAGAACCAGCCAGAACTCTAAAGGAGCTGTCCAAGGTGCTGAACCCAATTTGGGGGTAAGGTGCAATGCTCTGGATAGCTCCTTTAGAGTTGTGACTGGTTTCGACTGAAACCCAGAGCAGATTCACTGTTCCACTGAAATAGGAGACACCAGCCTCCATTGGTCATGACAACCCTTTTTTAAAAAATGGTTTATCATGAATAGGTCTGAACCAGTCCAGTCATTCCTGCTGCAAGGGATCCTGCTGTCAAGCCAGAAGTATAAGCTATGATTTGCTAGTGACTTATGCCTCTAGGTTATCAAGGGGTCTTGGTTTGTATGTACCACATACCAAATGATGGACATATGGTCTGTGGGTTGTTTAGTTATCAGGCTTATTCATGATAACCCACAATTCAAGGGGAAAAAGTGTGTTGTGACATGTGAACAGGGTCTATGTTCTCCCTGGGACAGCCTATGAGCCCTCCTGTACTGTGACAGACTCCCCATGGCTTTGTCTCCATGGTGAACGATTACATGAACGATTTCGACCTCTGACTACATTTCGGGATGTGTGTGTGGAGGCTCCAAGTGCCTCCTTCAAGGGAGACTTGGAGGGTGGTGACAAGAGAGACGGCCTTCTCTTTGGTGGCCCCCCGACTGAGGTGGAATGAGCTTGGCACCAACACTGTCAGGTTAAGTGCCAGGTTAAGACCCTCAACTCCCAGGCATTTAATGGCATTAGTGGAACATGACGGGCCATTCATGCCAGTCATCTACACAGGTCTGGTATTTTATTGGAACTGTTTTGAGCTGTCTAATTTTAGCTGTAGTTTTAATGTTGTATTTAATGCTGTATTTTTATATTGCATTTTATTATTTTATGAATCGTTGTAAACCGTCCAGAGATCTTCAGCTATTGAGCAGTATAAAAAATGATGATGATGATGATGATAATAATAATAATAATAATAATAATAATAATAATAATAATAATAAAATACAATATCTGATAGCTGTGAAGCAACTGTCAGAGTAAGATGTTTAGCACACGTAAAGATGGAGTGTGACTGTGAAAGGGAGACTTAAAGTCTGTGGGAGATGGACGGACGGTGGGGAGATTTCAGATTTGATTATTTTTTTAGCAGTTTCAGGGATTATTTTTTTTATTTTTTTATTTATTGCATTTCTATACCACCCAATAGCCCAGCCTTCCTCAACCTGGGGTGCTCCAGATGTGTCGGACTGCATCTCCCAGAATGCCCCAGCCAGGCTGGGGCATTCTGGGAGTTGTAGTCCGACACATCTGGAGCGCCGCAGTTGAGGAAGGCTGCAATAGCCGAAGCTCTCTGGGTGGTTTACAAAATTAAGACAATTCAAGTATAAAACAACAGTATAAAACCATAATATAAAATACAATATAAAAGCTCAACCAGATAAAAACAGCAGCAATGCAAAAATACAAAATTAAAATACAAATTTAAAACACCAAGTTAAAATTATGCCTCTTGGCCTCTGTATTTTGGGTTTCTGGTATTCTGGACGAGTGGCATGCCATTAAAATTGGAATCATCCATTAAAACAAGGGACAGAAGTGTAATCCCAATTCCTAGGTTGTTTATAGCACTGATGTTCTATTGCTGTGCTTTTTCTTTTTCTGTTTCTGTTTCTTTTCTTTTCTTTTTGCTTTAAATTGCCATTTTTAAGCTAAGTTCAGGGCTTTACAGGCCTATCTTCTCATTTCTGAATGTTGAAGTTGGCTGTGTGGGGTTTACAAGGAGGGTGTAAGTGCAGATTTATTTATTCCTTATTTACGATCTACTAAATTTGGTGTATTCAAAGTTTATCAGTAAACAGCACAAAGCTAAAACTGCTGTCTCCTGCTTTTATTGTCTCCCTGCTTTTGCCCATTTCAGCCACCGTGAAAAAAAGAAGAAGCAAAAGTCACTGCGCTTTAATCCAAATTTTGAAAGCCAAGCAGAAGGGGAATTGCAAATACGGAGTTTTTACTATAAGCAGCAGAATTTTCCAGGCAGAATTCTAGACAGGCAGGCACAGCTGACATTACTAATTCTTTTAATATTGGATATATTCAAAACAAACTAATGTTTACATTGATGGTATTGATTCTGCAACACATTAATAACAACAACAACACCTAGAATCAAGATGAGGAGAAACGGTAATGTGGGTCTTTACAAAGGAGATAGTTAAATTGGGGATCATTATATAGCTTTCAGAATAGACCTGAAATTCAGTGGAAGCAAAGACACTCCTCAGTTTCATGTGACTCCTGCAGGAGAATCAGTTTCATGTGAATGATGCAGTAGATTCAGTTACATGTGAATGCTGCAGGCAACCAAAAAGTAGGACACCCCAATATGGCCGGCCCCCAAGGAGCCATGCCCACCCTTCATGGCCGGCCCCCTATCTTGGAGAGGGAGCTGGGGCTGTCTCTGACCTCAGACGGGTTTCCAGAGCCATCATCTGGTCCCTGGGCCACTTCCCCAGGGACCATAGGATTGTGCTCTTAAGTTAACATATACTGTTAATTTTGGTATTTTGGCCCCCATGAGTGCCTCTAAAATGGAATTTGGCCTTTGGACTAGAATATGTTCAGGACCTCCTGTTTTATAGTATGCATGAGGTTCGATAATGCCACAACTCGCTACATGCCTATTTAAATGGCAAGAGGCATTTCTTTTTTCTTTTGCATGTGATTCCAAATAAGGGCTGGTTCACAGAGGCAAGCTTGTCTCACATTGGCTGCAGCATCAAGGGCCAACTTGCATGTGTGAAGGGGGGCATCAAGGCATGATCACGGCAGTCAACTCTAATGCCAAGGTTTTCAGTGGAGTCAGTTCACCAATGCACAGTTGTCCATTTGTTGACCGCAAATAGAGTGCTCCAGCACATGGGCCATCACAGATCCTACCTTACACACAACACCCTCTCATCACACCAATGGTACATCAACTGCGCTGCTCTTCAGTCATCATCTGACACATTCAGCTACCTATCAGGTGTTTCCATGAAGAAATCCTTAAAGTAAAGGACATGCTGAAAGGCATTGGGCTTCTTGTCAATAAATGTATTTTGCATCTTGAGAACTTGTTTCTCTCCTCTGTGATAGATAATCTCTGGTGACTGAAAAGGGTATTCCTCAAATTCATTCTTATATTATTATTCCTTTTTTTTCTGGGCTCTGTCAAGTGTTTCCATGTAGTTATACTAAGGCCAAGGTCTCATAGTGCTGTTTATGACCTATAAAGCCCTATATGGCTTGGGTCGTTATTTGAAAGAACGTATTCTCCCTTATGAGCCTGCCCGTGCTTTGAGCTCTTTTGGAGAAGCCCTTCTTTCAGTCCCACCTTCTTCACAGGCACGCTTGGTGGGAACATGGGAGAGGGCCTTCTCGGTGGCTGCTCCAGTGCTCTGGAACTCTCTTCCTGGGGAAGCTAGGCTGGCTCCCTCCTTGATGGGCTTTCGGAAGCAGGCTAAAACTTTTTTGTTCCAGCAGGCCTTTGGAGAATAATCTGACACTCCATCTATGTTAATGTCTTATAATTTTGTTGTGTATTTTAAACGTTTATGGTTTTGTTTCCTCCCCCCCGCCCCCCAATGTATGTTTTAAACTTTGTAAGGCCGCCTTGAGGCCCAGCATTGGGCAAAAGGCAGGATACTAATAAATATAATAATAATAATAATAATAATAATAATAATAATAATAATAATAATAATAGTGGGAGTTTCATTTTACTCTATATTGTAGAGTTTCATTGTACTCTATTTCATTATTAATGAAATAGAGTACAACTCCCTCAAGAAGGCCTTAAAATAAAAGGCAGGCCGAAACACGTCAGGCATCTTGTCAATAAATCTATTTTGCATTCTGAGAACTTATTTCTCTCTCTCCTACTTTAGATGCTCATCTCCTTTCGGTTCTCCACATTCAGCTACAGGTCACAAGATGATGATGAAGATGATGATTTATATCCCACCTTTCCCCCAATACTGGGACTCAAGGTGGCTTACAAAATTAAAATATATACAACTAAAACATATAAATAGAAATTTACAAAAGTTAAAATAAAATTAAATGCACTCTAATATTAAAAACACTTTTAAAAAATAAAGAAGCAAATAACATATTTTTTAAACACCCAACAGGGTAAAAAAGTTTTTGCCTGCCTCCAAAAGCACAGAGTGACAGTCAAAGGTAGGGAGCGATCATCAAGTGAGTAAAGGTTCAATGCTTGCTGAAAGAGAAAGGTCTCAATCTGGCATCTAAATGTAAACAGTGAAGAAGCCAGGCAGATTTCTTTGGAAAGTGCATTCCACAGATGGGGCCGACACTAATACGTTGTTATCATACAGGTGAGCAGACAGGATATATAAGGACAGGGCCGGTGCCAGACTATTTTGCACCCTAGGCAAGGCGATTTTGCACCCCCCCAAAAAAAAATTGCGCAGAAGACTGAACGTGTGCGCTGAGTGGAGAGCTGGGACTGGCTCACTTCGATTTGGGACCGAGCCGTCTGGAATTCACTTCCGTGGAAACGCAACCCGCTATGCAGCCTGGCGTCCCGATCCCCTCCGCACGTTTACTTGGGGGAATAAGGCTTCCGAGTAAGGAGGCATAGGCGGATCGGGCTGCACTGGTGCCTCCCGGTGCAACGCTTTCTCGGATGCAAGCCCCGTTGATCCACGCGCGCAGGATCGGGAAGCAGGAGAGTTTGCCTTGCGAGGAGTCCACAAGTCCCTCGCTTTCCTGGGGGAAGGGAGAGGGAGTCCCGCTTGCCTGCCTGCCTGGACATCGCGGCCTGTTTGAGGAGAGAGGTGAGGCCACCCGGTGCCCTTTCCTCGGGAGTAAGGCAGAGGCTGGTTTGAGCCAGTGTCGAGCTCGCCACGTGCTTTTTGTTCTTCTGGTGGCGGCGGCCTCCCGGCTTTGGGAGGGCGGCTTCCGGGCAGCTAGAGCGGCTCTGGGAGGGCGGCTTCCGGGCGGAAGTCCGAATGTGGAGCCGCCCCACCCCCCACCCCAGCGTCCCTGGCTTCGCTTCGGCTGGACAGGCGTGGGGCGCCACTCGCCTGCTCAGGCCCAGCTGAATCCTCCAGCTGGACCAGGCCTGCTCACAGCCAACAATGCAGGTGAGTGCTGCCTGGCGCCCCTCTTAGCTCGGCGCTCTAGGCGGCCGCCTGAGTGGCCTCTATGGTAGCACCGGCCCTGTATAAGGAAGGCTTAACAAGTACGTAGACAGCAGTTGCAATAAACAGCCCGTTACGACTTATGGTAAAGGTAGAAAAGAAAACAATAAGCAACTTTATTCTAAGTAAAAGTATACATGCAATCATCATTTCAGATACTGAATACTGGAGAAACAAAAACAAACCGCATTTCAAAGCGAGGAGGTAAGAGAAAAGAAATGGAGGAATGAAGGCAGAGCAGATTAGAAAGGGAGTGGTCAAGATATAAGAACAGAAGAAAGGGCAGAACCAATTAAGCCAATAAAGACAAATTAAAGGAAAGTTAATCAGGTTAACCCTTTCCTGACAACAACAAGCTTTGTTGCCCATTTCCAACAGAAAGTACGTCTGCTGCTAGATCTTGGAGTAATTTGCAATAGATTGGCAAGAATGTTTGACTCCCCCAAATTCAATAAGTGTAAAATTAGAAAAGAAATCTTTCACGAACGCCCCTCCCCGCACCCAACCAAACACACAATAGCTTGCTTTCCCCCCATTCCTGTTTACACTCTAGTTGATAAACCCAAGCTTAACAGACCGGCATTCATTACATGATTGACCTTTCCTTGTTAACTGAAGTAGACAATGATGCGTTTGGAAGATTGGACAATAGTCAATTTAATGGGAAAACTATTTTGCTTGGAAAGATCTCCCACTTCAGTTCACAGCAAATTACTGTGGGTGTTGTGATGGGCTGCTGGCAGAGTTGGACTCTATTTTCCTAGAAGTGAGGAGGTGTGTGTGTTGTATTACAAAAAAAATCATTGTATTTGTTACCGAATTGTCACACCAGCAATCAGCGGTGTAGTGTAGCAGCAAGATAGGTAAACATACGGGATATAATTAGATGCTTCTAGTTGTAGGATGTTGTCAGGATGCTACATCTGTGACAGCGGAAGGTATTTAGAAAGACGAATGAATCAGTCTTCAAGACCTTCCCTCGTAGGGCAGTGGGAGTTCACATCTTGAAGCTGTTGTTCAGAAAACCACTTAATGGTCCTGATGCTGGCTTGGGTTTGGCATGCTGACATTTGCTCCCAGAAAAGAATGGACATTGATGGGTAGTGATGGGCGAGTGTGTGTGTGTGTGTGGGGAAATAGCCTACAGATTGTGGAATTCTTTCATTCATCATGGGTGGAAAGCAGCAACATCTGTTGTGGTCAAAGGTGTCGCACTGCTCAAGCTGAATGGCAGAGGTGTCACCAGGTGATTAGCATAGATGCCCTTAGCAAGTGGTACCACACCAGGTGGATGTCGAGCTGAGAAGAGCTCCTTAAGAAGTGAAGCAGCACGCACATATTATCTTTCAACACCCGTAACTTTTATTCTATTGGTATCTGTTGGTTGCACAATTCACACAGTTTACTGCACTATGAGCTTTATCACACCAGCATTATACTGTGCAATCACTGCGAATCGCTTGCAAAGGACTCTGAAGTTTTCCATCTTATAATCTGCTTTTATTGTGAAGTACTCTGAAGTTTTCCAGTTTATAATCTGCTTTGACTGTGAAGTCCTCCCACGCATCTTGCTTTAATTGCGCTTCAAAGGCAAAAGACCCAACCTATTTTGGTACTACTTTTGGAGCGAATCATTTGTTGTTCTCCGAGCGGCCACTGGGGGCGCTGGAGCAGGATTTGATACTTATTAAGCTTCAAATGAAACAAATGCTTACATCTGCGTAAGTTTTAAAGCTAAAGACATCAAAATTGGCACAGTAATAGATATTAAGGAGAGCTTTAAGCATACCAAATTCGAATTGGATTGGGTCATCCGTTGATTTGTTATGATTTTGTTTTAAATCCCCCCCCAAACCATTTTCCTGGTGTGCAAAGGATCTTAGGAGCGCTGCCACCGGGGTGTGATTTAGCTAGCAACAACAACAATGATGCCAGCTAGCGCTGTAGGGGATAATTCGAGGGAAACAAGTACATGGGATGAAGCTATATATATGTCGGCATTCTATATGGCACTAGGCATAATATAAATTACATTTCATTGGTGCAGGGGTGAACCAGATGTGGCTCACCACAGACCCACTACCTGCAAAATACAGCAAGTCTCCCCCAAATTTTAATTTTTTTCCAAACACAATAGCCTCTAGAGCTCCCAGAAAGCACCAAAAGGCCAAAATGAACTTCTCTGCCATTTTTGATTTTTGATTCCCCCCCGCCCCGCCTCCGGTTTCGGCACCTGTTGGGTAGGGTGCAACTTGTGCCAGGGCCCCGTTGGAAGAAAAAAGTCCCTTGAACTCCCACCCTTGCACGGGTATACACTATCTCTAGGTGCAATGACAATAATGTTTCTTGGTGTGGCAGCGTTCCCCAGAACACGTCTCAAGCCAGCAAATGATACCAGCATTTTGTACTCCTTCTGTTGCCAGCTCAGTATTTTAACACCTAATTTAACTTAAATTTAAATTTTGCTGTTTTAATTCTCTATTTTGACCTATATCAAGTTCTGCTGTGTGGTTTTATCCTGGTTGTGCTTTTTATATTGTATTTTGTATTCGTGTTTTTAGACTGTTGGTTGTTTGATTATGCTTTTTATGCTTTTAATTTTAGGGTTAGGGTTAGGGTTAATTTTATATTTTATGTTGTACCTTTTGGTTTTAATTTTTGTGAACTGCCCAGAGAGCTTCGGCTATTGGGGGGGGGGTATAAAAATGTAATAAATAAATAAAAATTGAAGGGGGAGACAACCCTCAAATAACCCATGATACGTTGTAGGGTTATTTGAGGGTTGTTTCCCCATCTAACAACCCCTACTACCCAGGTTCAGATGACACAGCAAACTATGACACCCTGCCCACCCCCACTGGCACTTGAATATTTATTTCATTTCATTTCATTTCTATACCACCCGTTAGCCAAAGCTCTCTGGGCAGTTCACAAAAATTAAAACCAAAAGGCACAGCATAAAATATAAAATATGGAAGCTTAAAACCACAATATAAAACTACAATATAAAAGTACAACCAGAGCAGCAATGCAGAGATTTAAAATACAGATTTACAACAGCAGAGCTAAAAGAGTAGGATGGCAAAATGCTAAAATTCTGGGAAAATAAAAAGACCTTCACTTGGCATTAGAAGGAGTACAACATAGGCACCAGGTGAACCACTCTAGGAAGCTCATTCCACAGCTAGGGTGCCACAGCAGAGAAGGCCCTCCTCCTGGCAGCCACCTGCCTCACTTCCTTTGGCAGGGGCTCGCGGAGAAGGACCCCTGAGGATGACCTTAAGGTCTGGGCAGGTACATACTGGAGGAGCTGATCCTTCAAATTACCTGGCCCCAAGCTGTTTAAGGCTTTGAATGTTAATACAAGCACTTTTAATTGGACCGAGACATGAACTGGCCCAGGCACAGAATATTCAAAATAAACCATGGTGGGTTGCAGTGATTATGCCCTATGTGCCCACGAGTGTCCATATGGGACCCTCTGGTGCCACCCAGTGTGACCCTTAGTGGTCTCTCTCCTAGAGGCTAGGTCTATCAAGTGAAATGATCACATACAAAAGCAGTATACTTCTGAACGTTTGCTTCTGATTGGGGGAGGGGCATTGGGTTAGTCAATTGCCTTTATACTCTGCTTGTGAACTTCCCAGAATTGCTGGTGTAAAAAGCATACTAGACAAGCTGAATCTTGATCCAGCAAGGTTCTTCTGATTTTTTTTATTTACAATATTTATATACCGCTCCCCATTGAAAATTTCAGAGTGGTGTACAAGATAAAATGAAAATACAAACAGAATAAAACACTTTAAAATAGATTTTAAAAGACGCAAAACGTAGAGTGAAGTGAACCATGGCTGGTCATTAAGGAAAGGCTTCCTCGAACAATGACGTTTTCAGGAGGTGCCGAAAGGAATACAAAGTTGGCGCCTGCCTGACCTCCCGAGGCAGGGAATTCCACAGGAGGGGGGCCACCACACTGAAGGCTCTTCCCCTGGTGGATTCCAATCGGAGGATGGATCTATGATGAACCACCAGGAGCAGGCCCTCGGATTACCTCAGTGACCGGGCAGGTTGGTAGGGGAGAAGGCGCTCTCTCAGGTATCCTGGTCCCAATTTGTTTAGGGCTTTGTACACAAGTACAAGAACCTTACACCTCGCCCAGTAGTGAATAGGCAGCCAGTGCATTCCTCTCGGCAGAGGAGTTACATGCTGGAAAGGGGCAGCTCCAGACAACAGCCGAGCTGCAGCGTTCTGCACTAGCTCAAGCTTCCGGAGCAGCTTCAAGGGCAGCCCCATGTAGAGCGCATTGCAGTAATCCAGTCTTGAGGTTACCAATGCCTGTACCACCGTGGTCAAGCTATCCCTGTCCAGGAGAGGCCGTAGTTGGCGAACCAGCTGAAGCTGGTAAAAGGCACTCCAAGATGCGGCGGCCACTTGAGCCTCCAGCGACAGAGACGGATCTTAGAGTACCCCCAAAATATGAACCTGATCTTTCAGAGGGAGTGCAACCCCATCCAGAACAGGCAAGGAGCCTCTCTCCTGGACCTTTATGTCCTCCAATTCAGTTGTTCATAGAATCATAGAATAGTAGAGTTGGAAGGGGTCTAAAAGGCCATCAAGTCCAACCAACTGCTCAATGCAGGAATCCACCCTAAAGCATCCCTGACAGATGGTTGTCCAGCTGCCTCTTGAAGGCCTCTAGTGTGGGAGAGCCCACAACCTCCCTAGGGAACTGATTCCATTGTCGTACTGCTCTAACAGTCAGGAGGTTTTTCCTGATGTCCAGCTGGAATCTGCCTTCCTTTAACTTGAGCCCGTTATTCCGTGTCCTGCACTCTGGGAGGATCGAGAAGAGATCCTGGCCCTCCTCTGTGCGTCAACCTTCCAAGTCCTTGAAGAGTGCTTTCATGTCTCCCCTCCATCTTCTCTTCTCCAGGCTAAACAGGCCCAGTTCTTTCAGTCTCTCTTCATAGGGCTTTGTTTCCAGACCCCTGATCATCCTGGTTGCCCTCCATGCTTCTGCGCCCCTGGCCTTAGATTGCAAAATCAGCTGGATTTCTTCTTCATCTATGGATTGCAGGTTTCGGAGCAGATGCTTGTAAAGCTATAGTTTGTTTTTTCCCTACCCTTGGTCTTGCAGAATATGCTTACAATACATTGCCCATAAAATAAAGCTACATACGGTAAGCACAGTAAAAATCCAAAGCACAGTTAAAGCACATTTGCAAACAGCAGCTGAGCTCCACAGCTGACATCCCAAGTTTTATAATTCTGTCAAGGACCGTGCCCTCTTATGGGTAATATGAGGCAGACAATTATGTCTAGGCAATTAGATGGAAGGCCCTATTAAGTGTATGGGGTCTCTATTCTCCCTTGCCATTTTTCTCCCTCCTCCTGAATTATGTATAATTTAACTCTGTAGATGTATCGCAGTGTTGTTGTCGCTGTTGCTTTTTAACTACCACAGGAAGAGCTTGGAGAGGGAGGAGGCTGCATGCGCCTAAAAGGAAAATACACACACACACACACACACACACACACACACACACGGATAAGGTGGTGCAACACCGCAGAAACATGTTGCTTGCACAGATTGGACAAGGGTGAGAATGAGAAAGTAGCTTACACGTTCCAACTGTGTGAATAACAGCGGGATGGTTTCTGTTTTTTTTTTAAACTTACTTCCAGAAATTCCACTTGTCTGGTTATTCAAGAAAGAATTGCCTAAGAAAGGTAAGAATAATTCCTGTGGGTATGATCTACAACCATATGGCCTTAGCATGCTAATAAGGAAAAGGTATTTTACTAATTGGATCCAAACTGTTTTCTCAGAGAAGTGAGAATGTTTATGAACATTCCATAAGCTCACAGCAGCTTAATCAATTGGCTAATGTCCTATTTACGATCACGCAAAAGTTGATAGCCGATATACTATAGGTTAGTTGTATTTTATTAGAGCCTTAGGTAATTAAAGTCTTTTCAGCATGAAAGGAGATGCAGACGGTTTAAAAATAATAATAAAAAAATACAAGAATATATTTCTGCACATGAGTTTCCTCTGTTCTTTTTTCAATGGTTACGATATATGATGAAGTGGCTACAATGTGGAGCACACACCAGTATTGGCCTCTTTTCTGGTTTCCATGACTTATACATAGACTGGGTTATTCAACACACTGGTGCTTAATAGTTTGGTAATAGATAAATTGAAAGGAAAGGAAAGAAACCTCTCGTGCAAGCACTGAGTCATTACTGACTCTTGGAGGGACGCCAGCTTTCGCTGACGTTTTCTTGGCAGGCCTTATAGCGGGGTGGTTTGCCGTTGCCTTCCCCTGCCGTTATTACCTTTCCCCCAGCTAACTGGGTACTCATTTTACCGATCTCGGGAGGATGGAAGGCTGAGTCGACCTAAGCCGGCTGCCTGAAACCAGCTTCCGCTGGGATCGAACTCAGGCCGTGGGGAGAGTTTCAGCTGCAGAAACTGCTGCTTTACCGCTCTGTGCCACACGAGGCTTAATAGATAAATTACTGCTCACAAAATTGGTAAAACTAATATATTTGGTTGTTTCAGCAATGCACTTTTTTGAGTGAGGGTGCGGAGAAGTTGGACAGTTCTTGTTTTATGGCAGTTTTGTCCGTAAATTGGTGCTTGTCATCTAGGTTGGCCATGTGTCCTACTTTATAGAGGACTCTATTTCAAGGTGTCCTTTATTTGAAAGACTGTCCAGAGTCCAATCCAAGTTTATTTATTTTATTTATTTATTAAAACATTTATATCCCGCCCTATATCGCAAGGATCTCAGGGCGGCGTACAGATAAAACCATGCATATAAAATAGAACAACAAATATACCATTCTAAAACAAATAAAACCATGAATGCGTTAAAACCAATATGAAATTTTAAAACAGTAAATGCCAATTAAAACAAGACAGTGTGCTTGCTGGTGGATTTAGCTCCCGAAGGCTTTGTTAAAAAGCCACGTCTTAACCTGGCGCTGAAATGAAGACACTGCTGGCACCAGTCGAGCTTCCAAGGGGAGGGCATACCACAGCTGGGGTGCCACAAAAGAGAAAGCCCTCTCCCGTGTCCCACTATAGTGTATATCTTGCATTAGTGGGTCACGGAGAAGGGCTTCTCCAGCAGATCTCAGGTCTTGATAGAGATCCATCAGAAGGGAGACTAGCGGAGACCCCAAAGTTCCCCATCAACAGATAGCGCCTGGACAATCGACAGAGCAGATGCACAGATCAGGTAGTCATGGTGACATATATTGCATTTCTATTTGAAATATAGCCATCATTTCTAAATTTTCATCTATAAACAAAAAACAATTTATGCAAATATTATGCAAATCATGGCCCACTTTCATTAAAGCATATTCTCTCTTTCTCTCTGGGCTCATCTACACCAAGGCCATGGCTAGACCAGGCCTATATCCTGGGATCATCCTGGGATCGTCCCTGTGCATCCAAATGACACACAGGGGATCCTGGGAGCAGGCAAGAATGACCTCTCCATTTGTCTGGGATAATCCTTAGGTCTAGCTAAGGCCCAAGCAGGATATTCCACTATGAAGCGGTATGAAAATGGTGTATAAAAGGCAGGAGCCACACTACTGCTTTATAGTGGTATTGAAGTGCACTGACAACTGTTGGGGCCCATTGACACAGACCACATACAGCTTTCATACTGCTTTCATTGTGCTATATCCTGCTTGGTGTAGATGTGTCCTGGGCCTCAACCATTGGCAGTGCACTTCAGCACCTCTATAAAGCAATAGTGAAGATCCTGCAGTGCACTTCAATACTGCTATAAAACAGTAGTGTGGCTCCTGCCTTTTATATAGCGCTTTCATACCTTTCATAGTGGAATATCCTGCTTGGTGTAGATGAGCCCTCTCTTTTGGCAATGCACAACAGGCCACTGGAACCTGATCTGAACGAAACCATCCTTCAGAAGATAATGGTATGAAATACGGTGTCAAACATGGAAGCCACATCAGTCTCTGAATGGAGGCCAATGGGTCCACAGCAGCCCTACCTGCACAGCACCCTCTGCTTTCATCAGCTCACCTCTGTGGACTTTGGCTCATTTCCCGCAAGCTCCATTGATGTGGTCTGCAGCAAGACAGGCCAGTTCACGGAGATTTTATTTAAAAAATGTGTCAATAGAAATTTGCACAAATTATAGCTGCAACTTGCATAAATCTATTTACACAATTATTATTTTTTTTTAAAAAAAAAAAGTCGGAAAAAGGTTGGAGATTTCGGGGAAACCCTGTGCACCTGCAGGCTGAGTGGAGTCAGGGGACACCGTGGAAATCCAGCAAGCCCCCCAAACGGCCACCTTTCCTGGTAACGGACATCCCTTTGTTTGCCACTCCTGATTAATGAGGAATTTGTATCTGTCAGGAGAAGGAATGGGTTTATGGCATCCTCTGTCAGCATGACTGCTGACCCGGATGGCTTTCAAAGGGGTCCGGACAAATTCATGGAAAAGAGCTTGAACAACGGCTAAAAATGATAGAATAGAATAGAACAGAATAGAATAATCCTAGAATAGCAGAGTTGGAAGGGGCCTACAAGGCCATCGAGTCCAACCTAGGTATGGATTACTTTGAATCCATATCACAAGCAAATGTTCAGAAGTATACTGCTTTTGTATCCATATCAATGGTTCCATCAGGGAAGGAGTTGGGGGCAGAGATCCAGCCCCCCCCCCCAAATGTGTCAGGGCTGGTTTACCACAATTTGAAGCAAGTGAAGCAATAGACCTTACCATCTCTACTGTGCGTGGAGTGGGGAACTTGACCATTACACCTATCTTCATCACTATGATGGCTTTATGAAACTTCCATATTCAGGGGACAGCGTATCACTGAATAGCAGTTGCTGTGGGACAATGATGAGGGGAAGGCTATTTCCTTTATGTCCTGCTTGTGGGCTTCTAAGAGGCATCTAGTTGACCTCTGCAGGAATCAGGATGAGTGGCGGCTGGTGCTCTGATGTCAGCGAGGGCAATGAATCTGCTCTGGGTTTTGTTACAAACCAGTCAGAACGTCATCAAAAATAAGGCATGAAACCCACATTAGGCTCTTTAAAGGAGGCCAACCTACAGCGCTTTAAAGGAGCACCCCAACCTACAGCGCTTTGGGGTTCAGTACTTTGGATAGCTCCTTTAGAGTTCTAACTGGTTCTGCCTGGATCCTGGATCAGATAGGCCATTGGTTGATTCCAGCAGGTCCCTTCTCAGGTGCTTACAAGTAACAGGGGAAGACTTAGGAGTCATCTCCTGTGTGGTGTAGTGGTTGGACTGGGACTTCAGAGTTCCGGATTCTAATCCCCACTCATCTGTATAGCTCATTGGATTACATTGTGCCAATCATTGACTCTTAGACAAACCTACCTCACAGGGCTGTTGTGAAAATAAAATGGAGAAGAAGTGGAGTTCCTTGAAAGTAGGGGGAAAGGTGGGGTATAAATGTAATAATAATAATAACAACAACAACAACAACAACAACAACAACATAAAAGTAAATGAACAAATACATAAAATAACCAAGAACAAGAAAAACGAAAAACAGAAAGGCCTCTAAAAGTTGCTGCCATATTTGTTTTTAAATTAAAATCCTTAGGATGCAATTTGTTGGGGAAAACATATTTGTATCGGTGAACGTTGTTGTAATTGTCATTAGTATACCATTTTGCCTCTTAATAATACAGAATATTCAGCTGCTACCTGTACTTATTCTTTCATAGTTACTGGTAAGACCTTCTACACAGAGGCACTATGAACCGTAAATTCACTAATGACTGTAAAGTGCTTTAGGAGAGAGGGTTACAGAAATGCAAAGTTTTATTGTTCTCTGTTCGAAGAGGCAGCTGCGTGTATATTACAATACAGCTGAAGTCGACAAGCGGCTGGTCAAATATAGCTTCTAAAGTGGAATTCATATTAGCGAGCTACTTCAAGGCTCCTTCTCACATTGGCCTGGTTCGCACATCACAAGAACGCTACTTTTTCATTATTTCTTTTTTAAACAGGAGTGGGCCTCCTCTGAAAAACTGGACCCATTTTCTCCCTAAACCCACTGGGGCCCATTCTCTGTCATTGAATCTCCTACCAAAATTCAGTGCAGTGGTGGAAGCAGTTCAGAGAGGGATGGACTACCAATGACCCTTTAAAACATGGCACACAGGGATCACAGGCTTGTTTTAAAGCAAAATCAAATTTACTGATACTTCCAAGAATGCTTCGAGCAAGTGCCTCTTACACATGTGTTTTGTTGTTAAGGGAAATTGCTGCTCCTCACCCCTGGTTGTGTGCATCTGAATTTTAGTGGCAAATTCAGTCACATGGTTGTTGTTATTATTATTATTTACAATTATATCCTGTCCTTTTTGCTCTTGCAAGGAAATCTAGGCGTCTTTACATAGTCTTCCTCCTCTTTATTTTATTCTCACAACAACCCTCTGAGGGTAAGTTAGGCTTGATAATTTGGTGCTAAAAGGGTTAAATTATGCTGCATGAAATTATGCTTCCACTTTCAGGAGTGGTGGAAGACCTGAGTGAGGGTTTTGGGGAACATCTCTGGTATTACTATTAACGGTTAAATTTAGCTTCCAAATTTACAAGGCTGAGAGTCACTGACTGGCCCAAAGTCACCCAATGAGTTTCATGGTCGAGTAGAGACTAGAACCCAGCTCTCTCAGGGCCAAGGCTGTAACCACCACACCACAGTGTTGTCCACACCTCCTTTATACCCTGTTTATTTATTTTATTTCTTTATTACATATTTATACTGCCCAACGACCAAGGCTCCCTAGGCAGTTCACAATTAAAAGCACAATATTCAAAGGTAAATGTAAAACTTTAAAACTTTAAAAATACCATATAAAACCAGAAAAAGTTATACTCCAGGGAAAGCTTGTCTAAAAAGATGTATTTTCAGGAGGCGTTTGAAAGATGTTACATTGTCCACCTTGTGAACCGCACGAGGGAGGGTTTTCCAGAAGGTGGGTGCCTATGGAAAAGGCCCACCATCATGGTTCTTCATGACAACACTCTGTTTGTCCTGGAATGATGTGCAAGACCTCCTCTGATGATCGTAAATGTCATCTGGGTGTGTATAAGGGTGTGTATAAGCAGTTGCTGTGAATGTTGCAAGTTTGTGGTTGGGTTATTTTTTCTGGCTTATCAGGGGTGAGGCAAGCCAGAGTTTCTGATTCATGTCCACCACAAACAACCCAGGGATGGAGTTTTCCTGTGTTGATTTGACACTCCTGCTTCCACTGAGAGTGATTGGGTAGCATTTATCAACACGCTGCTGCATTCACAATAACCAAGCCCATAGGTTACTTTGATGTGACTTCACGAGACCTGACACCCTCCCTGCCTGTAATTAATTGAACATGGTATTTAGCTGCATGAAGGGATGAATGAGAAATTCATTTCAGTTTGTTTTTGAGCAGATTGGAAGTGAATGCAATCTCTGGTCAAAATTCGTATGTTTCCAAACTTGCGATGCAATTCACAGAACAACAATTACAAACAAAGCTTTGGGACAATGCTTACAATTGAAAAAAAATGCACCTGAAATGATCCATATAGTTTTGGGAAAGGTGCACAAACATGTTTTGGTCAATGGGAGAAAAAGGCATACATTTCAAAAATGCACACAATTGACGAGTTGCAGAAAAACGTGCATGCATTTTCGTGCAGAAAGGGGGATAAAAAAATCAAAGCTCACAATCTGATGTGGACATAAGTCGGAAATAACTTGGAGATGGAATTTGGAGAATCTCAGCTCAACTTTTGCTGATGTACACATCCCTGGCTGCATGCTACATATCAAGCAAACACCTAGTTTGGCCCTAAGGATTTCTTTCGTAGGGTGACAGCCTTTGTTCTTGGGGGCACCAGGCAACACATTATTATTATTATTATTATTATTATTATTATTATTATTATTATTATTATTATTATTATTATTTTATATAGCACCATCAGTGTACATGGTGCTGTACAGAGTAAAACAGTAAATAGCAAGACCCTGCCGCATAGGCTTACATTCTAATAAAATCATAATAAAACAATAAGGAGGGGAAGAGAATGCACCAAACAGGCACAGGGTAGGGTAAAACTAACATTTGATTCTCAAGCTGCGTAATTCTTATTTAGTGGCTTGAAAGTGGCATTGGGCATTTTGCTGAAACCACAGACACAACAAGAGGCGTGACACAAGCAAATTGACAGGAAAGAAGGATGAACTCAGAGGAGACATTTTGAACGGACAGTGGGGAAATGTAACAGAATGAAATGCCAGTAAAGACCAGGTCTCACCTTCGTCTAGACAAGAGATGACACAGGAAAATGGTGTTCATTCTCTTCCCCCTTCCATGTCCGTCTGCAGGACGGCATCAACAGATTTCTCAAGAGGAAAGGACCAACAGGGTGGGAAGAATTAATAATATTGCAAAATGCCAAGAAGCGAGAGCTGCAATTTTGCCCAGATAGCTTAAAAATCTGAAGTGCTAATTGCTATCACTCCTGTAAGCTAATATTTGAGCTGCTCTTTTAAGCTAGGCTGCGTAACAATTAGATTATGAGATTTGGGATTTGTCATAGGGGGGTACTTAAAAATGATTGTTTTGACACAGTTTGTTACAGCTTTGTTTACTGTAAAATTATAAAAGTGATAGCAATAATTATAAGCTCTAGTTTTGTCCTGTAGAAGCTGAAATTACATCCTTGCTGGAACCCTGGTTGAAATATGGGCTAGTTTTGATGGAGTCGCCTTATAGTTATCGTGAGAAGCAAAAACAAGCATAAAGGAATCTGGGACCGATTTTGCTCCAAATGTAAATCAGTTTAACTGTTTTGATAACTCAGGAGAAATTCAAGGAATTGTATTTCATGGGGCAGAGTGGGTCACTTCTGTTGTGTGCTAAATGGTAAGTTCCTGTTGGTGGATAATTCTAATGCTAGTGAGGCACGAGAATTTTGTTTCCGTTCACAAATCATCCGAACATGTCCTGTTCACAACTCCAAACACAACCATGAATAGGAGTGCATTTTTATTTATTTTTTTTGCAAAATGTTTGCATATTTCCAAACTTGCAATCATGTTTGAAAAATGTGCCTTTTGGGGGGAAAGTGCACACTTTGACATGCACTTTTTAAATAGAATAAAATAAAGCATTTTCACACTTTAATCAATGGGGGGGGAAGTGTACTATTTTGAAAATAGGTACAGAAATGTGCTCTTGTCCCATTTGAAATGTACACTTTCCCTGTTCAAACAGGGAAAACAATGGAAACAATGGAAGTGAGCTGATTTGAGCTTCGAAGTGAAGTCTGAAGATTTTTGGTTAGCTCAGGTATCTCTAGTTCCTCCATCTCTAAGACATGTAAGACTGTGGTAGGGGCAGTGGAGGCTGCTGCTGGTGCAGTGAATCCACTCCAGGTTTCAGTCAGAACCAGTCATAAATCTAAAAGAGCGATCTCAGGTGCAAAGCTCGTTTAGAGTTCCGACTGGTTCTTACTGAAACCTGGAGTGGATTCACTGTCTTACTGACATTGGAGCCACCGGCCTCCATTGGCTAGAAGGTAGGCTTGTGGGGAAGAATTTTTGTGAGTGTAACCCAATTAGCCTTCCATATACTGCTTTACTATTTCCCACCACCACCACCAGAATGTCTTTCTTGGTCCCCCAAGAAAGACAGTGCATCACAGTGGTCAGAGTGTGAGGCTAGCAGCAGGTGGACCCATTTTCTGATCTCTACTCGGCTGAATGTCCTTGGCCTAAGTTGTTCTATTTCAGAGCACTTCACACAGGTGTGTAAGCAGTGGTACAGATAGGGTTGGCTCTTAGGCAAAGGTCTAGGGCCTACCAAGCCAGGAGCACCCCAAATGACCACTTAGCATGGCAGGTAATGATGGCATCAGGGCAGCAGAAGCAAACTCTGTGTTGTTCCTGGAACCATGATGGTGTTATGGTTTCAGTGAGTTTACGATGCAAAACTGCACATGTTCAGAGTTGTTATTTTCTCTCTCTTTCAAATCAGGGCCTGGCAAACAGTTTTGTTTTTCTAATATTGCTCACCCATTCTCCCTTTCCCATGTCCACCCTGCCCCCAAATTCATGTCATCAAACATGTGCTCACCTTGTCAGGTGTACTTCTGGCTTGAAAGTGTGATTTAAATACTCAAGCAGGAGAATGTCTCTCTGAATATCAGAGAGAAAAATAGCTCTGGAGAGGCATGGGCTGATTTGGGAACTAGGGACGGGAAGAGACTTCCTCAGATCCAGGTCGTAGACCTTATCTGAGCCTCGCTGTCTATTGTACATCATCATCATCATTTATATACCACCCCATAGCCTAAGCTCTCTGGGTGGTTTACAAAAGTTAAAAACAGTGAACATTAAAAATGAATATACAAAATTTAAAACCATAAAAAGCATAAAATACAAACAAAAACAGACAATATCCATTTAAAAGCAACTATTCTGGGGTCACTTAAAAAAACTCAGCATGTGCTGTTAAATGCCTGGGAGAAGAGAAAAGTCTTGACCTGGCACCGAAAAGATAACAATGTTGGCGCCAGGCGAGCCTTGTTGGGGAGATCATTCCACAACTGAGGGGCCACCATGGAAAAGGCCCTCTCCCTTGTTACCATCCTCTGAGCTTCCCTCAGAGTACATCCCAGACTCCAAACTATTCCTGCTTATATTCTGCTGATATGAGACATGCATTTATCTAGACCAGTTTTCCACAACCTGATGTCCTCCAGGTATGTTGGCCTATATCTCCCATCATGTTGGCTAGGCCATGTTCGGACTTGTCATCCAAAACATCTGGAGAGTGCCAGGTTGCAGCAGTCTGGCCTTGACATGAATGGCCCAGTCTCATGCCCCGTTGCACCAGTATACCCATTCATAATATATGGTGAACTCCACCCTGCAGCTGCTCAAATGACGCAAGCAACAGTAATGGTAGTTAGATGTTGCAGCCAGAGGTGTTGTTTATTCCTTTACTTAAAATCCCTGCTACTCTCCCATTCAGCTCAAAGAGCCCTTGAGGCAGCTTACAAAATAAAGACATGATTTCCACAAAAGAACAATAAGAATAAAACCAAACATTGTGCATAATTCTACTGTGTATAAAGCAGTAGCAGCAGCAGCAGCAGCAGCCAGGAACAAAACAAAAGGATTCAGCATCAAAGCAGTAGCTAATTCAGGAATCAGCAAATGCCTGCTAGAAAAAGGAGGTTTCAATTCATTTTAAAGGCCTTCAAGGCTTTGACGGATCGTGCCTCGGAGACCTGCGTTGGGATGATGCCACCACACAGAGGGCCCTGTTTCTAGTGGAAATGTGTCAGTAAAAGAACTTTAAAGAAATAGCACCTCCCCTAGACGATTGTGGGGATGTGCGAATCAGCAAACTTGAGCTTGCTAAAATTCTACCGTGGACATTTCATCTTGAAGCTCATTCCGACTCAAGTCTGTATCAGGTGGTGAGCTTTCCTTTTTCCCTTCCACATGAAAAACAGTCCTTATTCCCATATGTATTTTCCAAATCTACGCATCAACTGTGCCCATCTTTGAAATGTATACAATCTTCTCCCTTTGATTCAACTGTGTTTGTGTGCATTTTTCAACAGTATGCATTTTGTTTCCTTGTGCATTTTTTAAAGGGCTGTATGCTGTGCTATGCATCTTGGGGCGGGGTTGGGGTCTGTGAATAACATAACTCAGAAATGTACAGGCTTCGACTGCAGATTGCATCTGAGTCTGTGTTCAGTCTGAAAAGTGTGAACAGGGTAAATCCTGTTAAAAAATGAACTGAAATGGATTTCTCATTTATCCCTAGATGACTGAAATATACAGATACAAGAAGGAATTCCTTGGTTCAGTCGAGATTTATTTATCCTGCCTTTCTTCTATGATGGAACTGCAAACAATGATCCTAGTTTGGCTTCATTTCTGTCGGCACTCTTTGCCCGGTTTTGCTACTGGAAGGAGAGATCTGAACACAGAATCAACCCAGGCTAAGCAGTGGAATTCCTGCCAGTGCTAGTTTAATATGCTTTTTGCAAATAACCCAGCCCAATAGCCAGCTAGCTGAATTCTGGAATACCTGCAGCTTCTGAACCATATTGGAATACTTTATCAAACATCTTCCATATGGTATCTTTTTTAGATTATATTTTTGTGGTGATTATTTTCATTCATATTATTGTGCTCACTATGGTTAGTATTGAATTTGGGACCCCTCTCCCCATTATATTAATTGTGGATTTCTGTATTTGTGCGTGTAAGTCACTTCAAGACTGCATTTTTGCAGTGGAAAGTGATACATAAATTTAAATCGTCATTACCATCATCATTGACATACCTAATGACAAAAATGTTGTAGAAAAGGAAGAGGAAAAGAGAGGAAAATATATACCACTGGCTATGGAAGTTGAAGAACTATGGCAATAGGAAAAAACTGCAATTATTCCATCAGTCAACGGCATCGCGACAATTTTTTTTTACAGAAACCTTCAGAAACTGGGCCTACCAAAATACATCCATACCAACATCCAGAAAGCAGTCACTCAACAGTCAGGAAATTTCTGAATCAGTAAAAGACGGCATGACTTAGCAAAGCCCGTCATGTTCATCTAGAAAAGCCACCATGAGAGAGAAAAGAGAGATTAATAATAATAATAATAATGAAGTGTAGCATCATGTAGATCATTATGATAAGCAAGATATAAATGTTTGAGATGAAGCTTCCTGAACGATAAGGAAAAGTTGATAAATTCCATGGTAGAACCTTTGTTTGGTCTTAGGGAAGCGGAGAAAGAGAGTGAGAGCAAGAGGCCTTTTGGCTCCAAAGAATCCTCAAGACCTGCATTGATTTTCTATATAATTTTTTATAAGCGCAACATTGGCTTTCATTTCCTGACAAATGACCCTATTCCCAAAAGGTACCCATAAAAACATGCTGGGTAATTCTCACCTGGCGTAAAGCCGCCCTGCAGTGATGCATCAGCAACAATTGCAAATGGCTGAGAATCTGGCCTCAGTGGTTCAGTCGGCGCTGACCAGCTATCTGGGAAGCCAGACAGACAATTACCTCTACAGAAAGGGACATTTTTCTTGTAACTTTCTCTCTTTGCTGCAACATGGCAGTTGAGTTCCTGATAATGAACACCGGTTATGAAGAACCTTTTCTACATTTTAAGTCAAGGGTTGGTCTCTGGCAACAGGTGTATTTGATATGACTCTAGATCTTGGCTCATAAACCAGTTAAGCTAATACTTGCGCTGTGTTTTAAAGTGTTTGGCATCTCCATCCTAAATATATTTAGTTAGCATTAAATTCCATGTATTATACTTAAAAAAAAAACACCTTTCCAAACACGTTGCTTCACATCTTATTTCCAAGGATCTGTGTTTAGCATTACAGTCATATTTAAATGGTAAATGCCTGCTTAGCCCTTTTGTGTTCAGATATATAACCTAGTATATCTCATGATTGTTGAGAGCTCTGGAGAGGCCACCAGTGAGGGAGGAAGCAGCAGCCAGGCACCTCTCCACCGTGCCTGGGTCCAGCTCCAGCTGAGAGCCCCCTCCCTCCTGCTACCAACTGGCTCTGCAGAGGCCACCAGTGAGGGAGGAAGCAGCAGCCAGGCACCTCTCCACCGTGCCTGGGTCCAGCTTCAGCTGAGAGCCCCCTCCCTCCTGCTGTCAACTGTCACTGCAGAGGCCACCAGTGAGGGAGGAAGCAGCAGCCAGGCACCTCTCCACCGTGCCTGGGTCCAGCTCCAGCTGAGAGCCCCCTCCCTCATGCTACCTACTGTCTCTGCAGAGGCCACCAGTGAGGGAGGAAGCAGCAGCCAGGCACCTCTCCACCGTGCCTGTGTCCAGCTCCAGCTGAGAGCCCCCTCCCTCATGCTACCTACTGTCTCTGCAGAGGCCACCAGTGAGGGAGGAAGCAGCAGCCAGGCACCTCTCCACCGTGCCTGGGTCCAGCTCCAGCTGAGAGCCCCCTCCCTCCTGCTACCAACTGACACTGCAGAGGCCACCAGTGAGGGAGGAAGCAGCAGCCAGGCCCCTCTCCACCGTGCCTGGGTCCAGCTCCAGCTGAGAGCCCCCTCCCTCCTGCTGTCAACTGTAACTGCTGAACTTTGCAACTAAGATTGTAGTGCCTGAATTTGCTTTCCTTTTCCCCCTCCTCCTCCTCCCTCCCAATCCCCTTTCCTTTTGTGTCATGTCTTTTAGATTGTAAGCCTGTGGGCAGGGACTGTCAAGAAATACTTTTGTAAGCCGCCGTGAGAGCCTTTGTTGGCTGAATGGCGGCATAAAAATCCTTAAATAAATAAATAAATAAATAAATAAATAAATGATCGTTATTTGTATGATGTTGGGTTTGTAAAGGCCTTTGTGCTACAGACAAATAAATCTTTTTGACAATTTCAATGTCTCATTATCATTAAGAATGAAAAAGAAATTCATTTCATTTCTCTTTTGATCAGGATTTCCCCAGTTCATACTTTCTGGACTGAACACAGACTGGAAAGCAATCTGGGATTACATTTCTGAGATTATTATTATTATTATTATTATTATTATTATTATTTACATTTATATACCGTCCCATAGCTGAAGCTCTCTGGGAGGTTTACACAGATTAAAACCCTGAACTTTAAAACCAATATACAAAATTTAAAACCATAAAAAGCATAAAAACAGATTAGATAATATCCATTTGGAATGAGATTTGTGGACTAAAAAACAAAACAAAACATTTGACAGTGTGTGTACATTTGAAAAATTAATGAGAGAAGAATGTGTACATTTCCAATATGCACATGACTGATGTGTACATGTAGGAAAATATGCATGAAAGTACACATTTTCATGCAAAGAGAAAAAAACAAAGGCCGCAAAGTCACACGGACGCAAGACAGAATGAGTGTTGAGAACTTTGATAAGCTTGTGTTTTGCTGCTGATCACATCTCTCAATATCACTGGGATGGATCCATGCATCATTGTACTTAAAGTATACCCACTGAAATCCATTGGACTTCAGTTAGACATGACTAAGGCCTTAGCTAGACCCAAGGTTTATCCTGGGGTCATCCCGGCCTGCTCCCGGGATCCCCTGTGTGTCATTTACATGAACAGGGATGACCCCAAAATGATCCCGGGATAAATCTTAGGTCTAGCTAAGGTCAAAGTCCCAATGATTTCAGGGCATATCCTTTAAATATGACTCAGTTTGGATCCAACCCATATATAAGTAAAGGAACACACATTTGTGACAGTTGCATGGGATTGACTGCATCATTCTTTTCTCTCATCCTCATATTCAGACTGCAAAGGAAGATTCTGAAATTCTCATCCAAATTTCTCCCTAGATTTTGGAGTTCCGAATCTCCTGGTCTTGTTCTTAAAGCATTAAGAATTCTCCACAGTTCTGTTGTTGTTGTTTTTTTAAAAATGATTTATTTATTTATTTAATTACATTTATATACCGCCCCACTGAACACGGGCAGTTTGCTGCAGTTTTCAGATTCTTTCATTCATTTGCCTCCCCCCTGCATACACATTCTATGCACATTGATAAAATGTGCCAAAAATGTAGCCTTGGGGTGATTTATACCTAATTCTTTTCATGAGCTATTTGATATATGTACGCGTTGATAAAAGCTGCAAAAAGCCAATGGGGTGTGATTGTATGTGCCACTGTACCAATACTATTCTTTTTTTCTGGGGTGTTGTTTGTGTGCAGACATATTTTTGTATTATGCTTTCAAACATACGATCACCTCAAGATAATGTGTTTTTGGTGAAGAGTTAAATCAATGCACAGAGCGGTGAAGCTAAGTAATTTTAGATCCTGGACTTAATGATCTTAAAAGGGCATATATATATATATATATATATATATATATATATATATAGCATCACTTCAGTTTTTTATACAGCCATATTGTTGTATTGCCTTTATATTATTATTATTATTATTTATTTATATAGCACCATCAATGTACATGGTGCTGTACAGAGTAAAACAGTAAATAGCAAGACCCTGCCGCATAGGCTTACAATCTAATAAAATCATAGTAAAACAATAAGGAGGGGAAGAGAATGCAAACAGGTACAGGGTAGGGTAAGCAGGCACAGGGTAGGGTAAAACTAACAGTAGAAAGTAACAGTAGAAGTCTGCACAACATCAAGTGTTAAAAGCTTTAGGAAAAAGAAAAGTTTTTAGTTGAGCTTTAAAAGCTGCGGTTGAACTTGTAGTTCTCAAATGTTCTGGAAGAGCGTTCCAGGCGTAAGGGGCAGCAGAAGAGAATGGACGAAGCCGAGCAAGGGAAGTAGAGGCCCTTGGGCAGGCGAGAAAGATGGCATCAGAGGAGCGAAGAGCACGAGTGGGGCAATAGTGTGAGATGAGAGAGGAGAGATAGGAAGGAGCTAGACCGTGAAAAGCTTTGAAGGTTAACAGGAGAAGTTTATATTGGATTCTGAAGTGAATTGGAAGCCAATGAAGAGATTTCAGAAGCGGAGTAACATGGTCGGAGCGGCGAGCCAAGAAGATGATCTTTGCGGCAGAGTGGTGAACAGAAACCAACGGACTGATGTGAGAAGAAGGAAGGCCAGAGAGAAGAAGGTTGCAGTAGTCCAACCGTGAAATAACCAGTGCAATAACCAGTGCATGATACAGCTGTATTGCATTACTTCAGTTTTTATACAGCCACATTGCATTACTTCAGTGGTCATAGAATCATAGAATAGTAGAGTTGGAAGGGGCCTTTAAGGCCATCGAGTCCAACCCCCTGAACAATGCAGGAATCCACCTTAAAGCACATAACTAACATTTCTCTTCTTCCAAAGCCCCCCCACCACTCCAAGCTTCACAACTTCTTCTACATTCCTGATATATTAGAGCAAAAACAAAACAGGAGGACTGTTTGCCAGCCCTGATTAAAAGAAAGAAAGACGAGAAATACTTCCAGGGCTTTCGGTTTCACTTGTTAATTTCACTTAACTCACAGCACCAGGAATAATGTGGCATTTGCCTCTGCTGGCCTAATGCTCAAATGAAATAAGCCGCGGGGTATTGCTTATTGGGAATAAGCAGCATCTTATTGTAGGAGAGTACAGTATATTCTTTAAAGTAAGAATAAAAGCTCTGGCGTGGGCTGGTCCATGAAGTCACGAAGAGTCGGAAGCGACTGAACGAATAAACAACAAAATGTACACTCCCAGATGCCCACACACTGAGGAAAAAATGTTTTTTTAAAAAATAAGGAGGAAGGACAGATGCTTCAGCCAACAGTCCCATGTGCTGATTCCTGGCCTGTTTGCTGGTGCTGTGTCACCTGTCGCTCTCTAGGTGGGTGAGCCATGGACGTCAGTTCTGAGGCCCAGCTGTAGCTGCACCACTGCACCATAAGCACATGGGTAGGGGGAGAGATACACATGTGATGAAGGAACCCGAATGCACTGGCAAAGGTGTGGATGATCCAGTTCTGGAATTAATTTTAGAAATCTTCCTAGTTAAACTGGAATCCATGAGAACTAGAATTCAGGGCTGTGAGAAGCAATAAAGGAATGGATTGGGAAAACTCCCCTTGTAAACACGAGAATTGACCTATCAATGTGTGCATATATATTGAGGCAAGAAAAATGTAACTGTTCAGTGTAGGTCTGTGTGCAGAGCTGGGTGTTTATTTCTTCTCTTGTCACTGCAGGTGTGGCAGGAGGAAGACACCCTGTGTTTAGCTAAAGTCCAGTCAATAACCCACCGTGATGTTGCAGGGGATTTTGGGTAGGGAGCCGGAGTCCGTGTCCAGTGTACTGTTTCTGCCGTGAGAAATGCCTCTAGAGTCGGCTAGTCTGCCTGAGCAGTTGAACTGACCCTGCCTAATTCTATGAAAAGATGCAGCGTGGGAATTCAACCCTTAGTCTTGTATAGGGTGGCCACAGGCATCGCCAAAAAAAGAGGACACAGATTTATTATTATTATTATTATTATTATTATTATTATTATTATTATTATGCCTCATTGACTAAACAGCCATAAAATTCGCATATGCTACTATATACAAATAAATGCAAATTTAGAAATCATTATTATATTTAAATAGAAATACAATTTCAGAGTGGGGAGGGCAGTGAGCAGGTGGCCTGTGTATCTGCCCGTTCAACTTGCTTCCCTGGGTCTAATCATGAATGGGCCCTTTGAATGCTCTCCTTCCTTGCGATTCTTTATCTTTTAACTGGACCCAGACAGGACAGCCCTTCACCGTCAAATAGAGGACTGTCCTCTGTAAAAGGGGACACATGGCCTACCGAGCTCCTGTGGTTATCAAGGGACTGAATCTGCCTTTCCCTTTAATATGGATAATGTTATTTTTATATTGTTTGTCTATATGTTTCTGATGGTTTTTTAAATTTTGTATACTTTTTTTTAATGTTCCCTTTTTAAAAAAACTGTTGTAAACCACCCAGAGAGCTTCAGCTGTGGGGCGGTATGTAAATGAAATAAATAAATAAATAAATAAATAAATAAATAAAATTTCAGGCTTAACAAGTTTACGGATTGCGGCAGAAAAATTAAAATGAAATAAATCCGTCCCTATGCCCACCCATTCAGCCAACATTTTAACCCCTATAGGGTAATATATTTATATTTTTTGAAGGAGTGAAATGCATAGACTTTATGTTCTGTCCAGGGATATGATCAGTCCTCAAGTAAACATCCCAGATATCAGTAAAACACACCAGTGTAGGCTAGGTGCAAGATGACACAAACGTCCTTATTCCAGCTATGCATTCCAGGTATCATGCATAAACATCTTCGAACCAAACATCTGCATCCTCCCCACCCCTTCCAGGGTTTTACGAATTTCCGACTTACCCATCCGCACTCTTTCTTCAGGCTCTTTTGCAATCACGGCACCCCCACCAAGTTCAGATTCCAAGCTGGCAAACTTGAAACACAGGTTTCGGCAAAATCCACCCCCTCCCCTTATTCGTTTTCTTTTTTAGAATTAGATCCGGACTCTAGGGGATGAGGATGTCATTTGAAACGGGGCAGCTCGTGGATTGAAACCCAAACAGCTGCCAAGCCATGGGACAGGTGAAATAAGCCATAACCAAGGAGGCAACCAAAAGCTGAGGCTTTCCGTTTGAGAAATGGTGCAACAGGTGAAGGCGTTGGATTTTTTTTTTTTCAAAAACAAAACTACGGCACAAGGGATCCAGCAATGGCTCAACCTGGTGTAATAGGACAGGCGGGTTGCTGGTTGTTGCAATGCTATTGCAACAGTCTCTTCATTTTTTTTAAAAAAAGATGCAGCAGAGAGACTGCGTGGTAACAGTTTTCCTATAGGAAGAATCTTGGCGTTGCTAGCGTGGATATATTGATTACTGTTTTGGTGTCTCTGGGTTTTTGTTTCCGTCCTTCGTTTGGCCATTTACAAAGGAGGGGAAGGAGTCCTTCGAAAGGCCGGGCAGGTGCTTGCATACAGCTTTCTGTTTTTTCCCCGTTTTGTTTTCACTGAGCTCACATTTCCTTTGCTGTTCCACAATGCTTTCAGTGCAGCTTTATGGAAAGCCTGGAAGGCCTGAGTCCACCTCCATCACAACCCCACCCCCAGGTCAAACAACAAGAACATCTAAAACAAACCCTTAAAGGAAACGGGACCAAAAATAAAATCTGTTTTATGGAAGAAGATGAGGCATTGGAATGGGACAGAGGACAAAGCTAACGTTTCCCACTGTAGGCATCTGGTCAACAGCTAGTTGGCCGCTGTGTGAACAGAATCCTGGAGTAGATGCACTCTTGGTCTGATCCAGCAGGGCTTCTCTTATGGTCTTATATTACTTGGCCGTGTGCATAGGGTGGCCAAATGTCCTACTTCACAGAGGACAGCGCTCCATTGGGCCCAAACCTGTCAGTCCAGGTCCAGGCCCAATTCAAAGTGCTGGTACATTCAAAGCCGTAAATGGCTTGGGGCCAGGTTATTTGAAGAAACACCTCCTCCCATATGTACCTGCCTGGACCTTAAAATCATCCACAGGGGTCCTTCTCCGTGAGCCCCTGCCAAAGGAAGTAGGGCAGGTAGCTACCAGGAGGTGGGCCTTCTCTGCTACGGCACCCCGGCTGTGGAATGAGCTCCCCAGAGAGGTTCGCCTGGCACCTACACTGTACTCCTTCCATTGCCAGCTGAAGACCTTTTTTATTTTCTCATTATTTTAACACCTAATTTAACTTAAATTTAAACTTTGCTGTTTTAATTCCGTATTTTAACCTATATCAATTTCTGCTGTGTGGTTTTACCCTGGTTGTGCTTTTTATATTGTATTTTGTATTTGTGTTTTTAGATTGTTGGTTGTTTTACTATGCTCTTCATGGTTTTAATTTTTGTGAACTGCCTAGAGAGCGTCAGCTATTGGGTGGTATAAAAATGTAATAAATAAATAAATAAATAAATAAATAAATAAATAAATAAATAAATATTTGGAGGTGTCCTCTGTTTAAGAACATAAGAAGAGCCATGCTGGATCAGACCAAGGGTCCATCTAGTCCAGCACTCTGCTCACACAGTGGCCAACCAGCCATCGGCCAGGGATGAACAAGCAGGACATGGTGCAACAGCACCCTTCCACCCATGTTCCCCAGCAACTGGTGCACACAGGCTTACTGCCTTGAATACTGGAGGTAGCACACAACCATCAGGGACTGTTTGATGGACTGTTCAGTCCAAGCTTGGTTTAAAGTCAAAGGAACATCAGGAGGAAGAGCAGGGAGGGCCCTTGAAGGTGGCCATCAACAATTAGCACCTGGGCAGCAGACTGAGCAATTACTTAGGGCTTTGCTAGACCTACCTTGGAATCCGTGCAGGAGGAGGGGCGAGCCCGTGCTACAAGTAGCGCGGGCCATCACCCCTGTCTACACATAAGACGCAATGGGCTGCAGGAAGGACCCGTCACGTCCGCCATTTTTTTTTTTTAGTTTTAAAGCGCCATGTGCACAGGAGCGCACCAATGATAAAGGTAAGTGTTTTTTTTTAAAAAAAGGGTTACTCTCTCCCCCTGGCTCTGATGTCCCCCCACTTTGGCTCCAACGTCCTCCCTCTCCCCATGGCTCCGTTTCCCCCATCTCCTCCTGGCTCCGTTTCCCCCTCCGCCGTGATTCCTCCCGTGATTTCCCCCGCTCTGGCTCCGATGTCCCCCTGCTTTGGCTCCGATGTCCCCCCTCTCCCCATGGCTCTGTATCCCCCATCTCCTCCTGGCTCCGTTTCTCCCTGCCCGCGATCTCCTATTCCCCCCGCCCGCGATCTCCAATTCCCTCCCATCCCCCCTGGCTCTGATCTCCCCCCCATCTCCCCCTGGCTCCCCCTGGCTCCCCCTGGCTCCTGCAGAGCGCTGCGCCCCATCCGCCACTTTTCCCGGTAATTGTGGTAGCCGGGAAAAGCGGTGGAATGGGCTACACGCTCGCGGTCTCGGCCTCAGCCTGAGACCGCAGGAAATACCGGGCTACAACTGTAGCCAGATACCCCAGGCCCAGGCAGGGTTGACCCCCGCCTGAGCCCAGGAGCCCCTGTGCTTCATCTAGACGCACAGGGGCAAGCCCGGGTGTGAGCCCGAGCTAACCCCTGGTCTAGCAAGGCCCTTAGTCAGCTTCTCCACTATGTGAGATGTCTGGTATTTCTATCAACAGTAGTTATTTCTCTCTCTCTACCTGTGGATATGTATTTGTCATGCAAATTGGTGTCCTCGTTTGTCCTTTGTTTTGGTGATGTGTCAGTGGACACTGTGGTGCACACGCACGGATATACCTGTTCGTTCATCATTGGAATGAACAGGAATCTTGGCTTTGGGTCTTCAAAGAACACACACGTACACACTGCAGTAGAATCGTGACCCGTAATCAGGGCTGCAGGTACTCTGAGTGCCAGAAAATCCAGATTCTGCACCACAAAGGACAGCTGGATTCAATCACTAATATGAATTCTGTATAATTTATTATGTGTTACATATTCAGATTACCTACTTTATTGGGGAAAGGCAATGATCTTTGCAGGATTAGGGATGTGTGAATCAGAAAAAACATGAGTTCGCTGAATTTCTCAGAATTCCATATCTCAGTTCTGAGATTGTGAGCTTTGTTATTTTTCCCATTTGAAAAATCTGTGCATATTTTCATGCATATTTTCCCTAATGGACACATTGTTTGTGCACCTCTTTGAAATGCACGCATTCGTCACCCGTTGATGAAAGAGCACTTGTGCACATTTCCCCAAAAGTACGCATCTTTTTCTGTGCAATATCCAAACGTACGCAGGATATTGAACATGTTTTTGGAGCCTGTGAACCACACTGCAAGCTCTGAAATGTAAGGACTTGGATTGTAGATTGCCTCCAAGTCCATGTTCAATCCAGAAAAGGCAAAGTGGGTAAATCCTGATCAAAATCAAACAGAAACAAATTTCTCATACATCCCTGGGTTTAGGTTGGTGGGAATGAAGAACAGGGCCTTCTTGATGGTGTCCCCTTGGCTGTGGAACTCCCTTCTGAATGAATTAAACTTGGCTCCTTAAATGTATGCTTCAGCCTTAAAAATGTCTCTCCTTAATGGGAGCCGCCTTTCCTTAATGGGTTTCAGGTAGGGATGTCGTAGGCATCCGACTGAATTCAGGAGTTAAGGACACAAGAAGAGCCCTGCTGGATCAGACCAAGGGTCCATCTAGTCCAGCACTCTGTTCACAAAGTGGCCAACCAGCTGTTGACCAGGGACCAACAAAGCAGGACATGGTGCAACAGCACCCTCCTACCCACGTTCCCCAGCAAGTGGTGCATATAGGATTACTGCCTTGGATACTGGCACACAGCTAGCAGCCATTGATAGCCTCCGCCTCCAGGAATTCATCCAACCCTCTTTTAAAGCCATTCAAATTGGTGGCCATCACTACATCTTGTGGGAGCAAGTTCCATAATTTAACTATGCCTTGTGTGAAGAAGTACTTCCTTTTATTTGTCCTGAATCTCTCACCAATCAGATTCATGGGATGATCCCCCTGGGTTCTAGTGTCTTGAGAGAGGGAGAAAAATGTCTCCCTATCCACCTTCTCCACACCGTGCATAAGTTTGTCCACCTCTATCATGTCTCCCCTTAGCCTCCTTTTTTCCAAGCTAAACAATCCCAGCTGTTGTAACCTTCCCTCATAGGGGAGATGCTCCAGCCCCTTGATCATTTTAGTTGCCCCTTTCTGCACTTTCCCCATCTCTAAAATATCATTTTTTAGGTGTGGTGACCAGAGTTGGATGGACTCCCCTGCATCTGCCCTCACCCCCATCAGGCGCTCATGCCACACACATGGGCCAGCACTCTGAGTGTCCCCCAGGCCCTATGATTGCTCAACAGCCATCCACCCTTGTCCAGAGCTCTTTATTGTGCACCACAATGGAGGCTCCAGAAATGGTGCATTTCCCCCATTGCATAAATGGTGGCTGTAAAGACCCTGTTTATGCAAGAGTAAAGGCACAAATGCTCCATTCGCGCCTTCACTGTTGTGTGAATGGGGCCTTTACGGCTGTTATTTACACAACAGGGGGAAATGAGCAATTTCCAGAATGAGAGCGGATGGCTGCTGAGTGCTCATCAGGCTGAGCTGAACCTCAAAAGAAGCTCGCGCAGCATGATGAGTAGGGTGGATGGTGGTGGCAGGGCGAGTGTCCAGGTGAGTTTGCCCACTCCTAGTTTCAGGCTACGTGATTCCTCTCTTCCCCATTTTTTCTCTGTACTGAAACCTGATGGCTTCTTTTCGAATGACAATGCCAAAATGCTCAAGGGGAGTTACACCCAAGTAGACTTGTAAAAGATTGTCCAATCAATGAATGAATGAATAATACTGTTGGGCATGAAAATCTCATCCACCAAACAGATGGCTGACACTGATCAGCCATTAGTGGGGCTGAGGGAAGGGGGCGCCGGCGATCATGTGCAATTTTCCAAAGTGGTTCACAATAGAATAAAACCACAAAGCATTACCATGGATGCAAAGCTAAAACAGCACCCAAAATCTGCATAAAACAGGGATGTGCTAAAGGGGTGAAACAGCAGATTGAACAGTGAATACAGCAACAGAGGAAGCTGCAAAATAAAATGTGGCAGAGCAGTAGATTAGGAGAGAGAGAGAGAGAGAGAGAGAGAGAGAGAGAGAGAGAGAGGGAGAGAATGAGAGAGAGAGAGAGAGAGGGAGAGAGATGCAACTTAAAAGCTTATAATTCACAAGGAAAAAGCTCAGGAAATAAAAAGGTCTTAACCTGGAGCCTGAACTTTAACAATGAGGCTGCCAAGTCACATTGGGGAAAGCGTTCCATAAAGGGGGGCACCACTGTGAAGCCCCCGCTTTGGTCACCACTTGCTTCACCTCTGCAGTTGGGGATACCCAGAGAAGAGACTTGGGATGAAGACAGTGACCACTGGGGTGTTTGATTTCACAATAGATCGGAGCCACTAGGCTCATAAGAACATCAAAAGAGCACTGCTGGATCAGACCAAGGGTCTGTCTAGTCCAGCACTCTGTCCACACAGTGGCCAACCAGCTGTCGACAAGCAGGACACAGGTGCAACAGCACCCTCCCACCCATGTTCCCCAGCAACTGATGTATACAGGCTTACAGCCTCTGGTACTGGAGGTAGCACAGAGCCATCAGGATGAGTAGCCATTGATAGCCTTCTCCTCCAGGATGACAGCCTCCATTGTTCGGAACCTAGTTTCCTCTAACGCGATGGCATTTGCACTGATGGAATGGCATGGTTGGATACCGCCCATTTTCATAGACTTGGAAAGGTAGCAAAGGGGGGGGGGGATAAAGGGTTTATTTTTAACACGTCCCTGAACCTACCCAAAATGGAGACCCCAAAAAAGGGTCATTATTTATCAGGGACAGGGACAAGTAAACAGGGCTTGTTGCTGACAAATCAAGATTGAAGAGAAATCCAAATAGCACAGAATCAAGACTGTGGCAAGAGGTAATCGAGGACAGCTTATAAACTGGTTTTAAATCAGGGATGGTCCTGATTTCTAGGCATGCTTGAGGTTAAATAACTTAACTTGAGTTAAATAACTCATAACTTAAGTTAAATAACTTAACTTAACTTGACTTAAATACCGGGCTCAAGTTAAAGGAAGCCAGATTCCAGCTGGACATCAGGAAAAACTTCCTGACTGTTAGAGCAGTACGACAATGGAATCAGTTACCTAGGGAGGTTGTGGGCTCTCCCACACTAGAGGCCATCAAGAGGCAGCTGGACAACCATCTGTCAGGGATGCTTTAAGGTGGATTCCTGCATTGAGCAGGGGGTTGGACTCGATGGCCTTCTAGGCCTCTTCCAACTCTGCTATTCTATGATTTTTTGATTCTATGATTCTATAAACTGAGGTTGCCAAAAGCATAAGGATGTTACTGATATGGCATTTACAAAGAAACAAGAGGGAATAGATGATAGATAGATGTGCACATATATGCATGCACATATGCTCACACACATACACACACAGAGAGAGCATGTACAGAAAGTGTGTACAGAAAGTGCGACAGAGTGACCGAAATAGGTTTGTACACAGTCTTTATTTGGGAGCCAATGGCGTCCTGACAGAAATTCTGCAACTGGACGCTGGAAACATAGAATTAAAAAATCACCGTTCTTAAAACCTCCGGATTCATTTTTTTTAAAAAATCAAACCAAATTGCTAAACTTCATGATTGTGAAAATAGATGGCTTTAGAGAACATGTGAAGAATGCATTGGAAACATCTCAGAACCAAAGCAGAAGGCTGGAAAGATTTGTGATGGAATTGGGGTGGGGGCTCTTCATTGTCCTGCCTAGCTATTTTGTCCCGCTTCCCATGATTAAGGCAAAGTTGCAGAATCGGTTTGTCTTGTTGCAGAATTTCGACTGGAAAAACAAACACTGCCCCCCACCCCCGCACAGAGTTTTTGACTGCATCCAGATATCCCAAGAAATGTGATGATAAGACTGCAGAGGGCATCAAACGTACGGGAAGAACAGATGGAACTTTGTTCAGATCTTGCTCAACACATGGCCCTGGGAACTTCGCTCCGTGTAAAAGATGCTCATGCATTAGTGGGATGCATTCTTGGGAAATGGATGTCGGGGAGGGGCATTTTGTACAGTCTGGTAAGGCCACACTATCGACTAAGGTTCTTATTCTACAATATTGGAAAGCAAGTAAAACTCCAAATATGTGCAAATGCCGTCTTGCCACGCCTGGCATAGCCTGGGCGTGGGGAGGCTGTTACGGGTGGGGCCAAGCCAAGAGATGTGGGGGCACGCCACAGGCTGGCCCTGGATGGTGCCATGAAGCTAGGAGGGAATTTGGGTGCACAAAACTGTTGCAATCCCTCCCAGCCTCCTCTTTGTCATACGGCTCCATCCGTCCCACCCTGTAGACAGCATGAGCTTGCTGGCCACCATTAGGGGTCTGAGTAGGATTTTTTTGCTCATGACTTAATTTGGCCATGAGTTTTTTTTCTCCTACTCCATACAGTAAGACAGCTTGGGAGTATTAAATATGTTAATTCGGTTCATGCTTCATAATTTGGTCACATTTTAAGTTAGGGTGGTAGGTAGGGGCATCCTGAGAGGGATTCTGGGGAGGTGAGCATTCACTAGCACTGTTGCGGTGATTGGTAATACCTGAGGCTCCCAGCTTTGAGTTCCGCAGCCTTGCTGGAGAGATAAGGGTTAACTTTGAGGCCAACCCTCCTCACTCACTCAGAGCCCTGCAGCCTGTGCTGGGGTGACACCAGAAGATCTCCCTACCCCAAAAGGGGTAAGCCCATGGGATGGCGAAGTGCGAGGCGCCAACCCATGGGCGGTGAATGGCTCGTCCAATTTAGGAACAGGCCTTCTAAGTGGCCTTATGAGGATGACCTCCTTTTAGGATTTTCCCCTTTGCAGATCACTTAATAAATGTGGCCCTATTTAAGCCCAATACGATGTGGCGTCTCTTTATTGCTTTCCTCCACTCACCGCAATTGGATTCAAAATCAGTTGAAACAAACTGCCCACGAAAAGGTATGTAACACGAAATTACTAAATGAAAATACATTCCAATTAATATGGGGAAATTTTCTGGAATCATATGCAGAATAGTACGATCCACTGCAAATCTAGTGCAGTCTTGCATAAACACATGCTTGGCACTAAACTGTTTTCTTTTATTTATTTGTTATGTTATGTTTGTCTATGTAACTATTTGTTTTTCTATTTTCGTTCTTAAAGTATTTACACACATGCGCGCTTGCGCACACACACACATGAAACCTTTATCAAGAGAGGAGGAATTAATGATTTTATGTTTGAATTTTATTAGAAAATGAACAAAAATTCTAATAAACTGTCAATACCCCCCCTAAAATGCTCTTGGACAAAATTCTGCAAAAATAGTATATTTTAACAGCCTAAGCCACACCTACCTAATAGTTATTTATTTGCATTAGAGGATTTATAACCTGCTTTTTAATATACTCAGAACAGTTCACAGAAGAAAACAAAGAAAATCCCAACGCATCAGAGAAAATCCTAAAGTAACTCTAATAGGAGGTGGTTGAGCCTTCATGATCTATTTGCTCAGCATTTTGAGGCTAAAAATCACTTGGATCGATTGTATGAATATAGGAGAATTTTATTTTTGCTCGCAAAAACATGCAGGGTTGTCCCATATGAAGGTCTGAATGCGAACGCAGGTAAGTGTCTGCCAAAAATATTTGTAAACGGCCAAAGACGTGATTGCGTTTATTTCATTCCCAATTTCCAATTTGATTTGCGCAAATCTCCGAATTTGTGGAAATTTCCTCTAGAGACTGAATCAGTACCGTTTTAGTCTATAGGGAATGTTAGAACAGAGAAAAAAAGAGGAGACCTCACAAAAGTAGAAAAAACATAAGGAGAAGGCTTAAGAATCGTAACATGTGAATGTATAAATGTGATCAAAAAATGGAAAAAACAATATAGTGGGTTGATCGAGAATTAAGCTGTATACCAATAGGCGAAATAAGCTATCATGAATGGACAAAATAATATGTAGATATGTCTGTATAACAATCAGTCTGTGTAACAGTCAAAACATTAAACAATAAACAGTAAAGATTAGCATAAAGAATAATAAAAACTGTCAAAACTGTCAACAATGAACAATCTTTTCAGCGCCAGGTCAAGATTTTTGTCTTCTCCCAGGCATTTAACAGCATTTAACAACACTAAGTTTGTTTGTTTTTTAACAGACCCCAGAACTGTTTTTTTTAAAAAATGGATACCGTTGTTTTTATACTGTTTAAGTTTTTGATGGTTTTAAATTTTGTATATTTTTAAAATGTTCACTGTTTTTAACTTTTGTAAACCTCCCAGAGAGCTTCGGCTATGGGGCGGTATTTTATTTATTTATTTATTCATTTATTACATTTTTATACCGCCCCATTGCCCAAGCTCTCTGGGCGGCTCACAAAAATTAAAACCATGAATAGCATAATAAAACAACCAACAATCTAAAAACACAAACACAAAATACAATATAAAAAGCACAACCAGGGTAAAACCACACAGCAGAAATTGATATATGTTAAAATATGGAATTAAAACAGCAAAGTTTAATTTTAAGTTTAAATTTAAGTTAAATTAGGTGTTAAAATAGAGCCTCGTGCGGCGCAGAGTGGTAAACGGCAGTTACTGCAGCCGAAACTCTCCCCACGGCCTGAGTTCGATCCCAGCAGAAGCTGGTTCTCAGGCAGCCGGCTCAGGTCGACTCAGCCTTCCATCCTTCCGAGGTCAGTAAAATGAGTATCCAGCTAGCTGGGGGAAAGGAACCACGACTGGGGAAGGCAATGGCAAACCACCCTGCTACGAAGTCTGCCAAGAAAATGTCAGCGAAAGCAGGCATCCCTCTAGGAGTCAGCAATGACTCAAGTGTTTGCACGAGAGGTTCCATTCCTTTTCCTAGTGTTAAAATACTGAGAAAATAAAATATAAATGTAATAAATAAATAAAAAAATATGGATTAGCATAAGACGAATGCTAATCAATAGGAACAGCACTAGTTTCAGGAGGCTCCACAGGTGAGGACATATATCCGCTTGATCATTCCTTGTGGCATAAGCCTTAGCTAGACCTAAGGGTTACCCCAGGCAAATGGAGGGGTCGTCCCTGAGTGTCATTTAGATGTCCAGGGATGGCCCCGGGACAATCCCGGGATATAGGCCTGGTCTAGCCATGGCCATAATCGCCTGTCTTAAACTACATAAAAATCCTATTTAGGAAGTGCTTACTCCCCCACGGTTTTAGAGTGCAGAGCATCCGCTATCATCTTTATCGCTTTGGGCTGTTAACTGACGAAGCTTTTGAAACGGACAAGACATTCCAGCATTGCCGTCTGTGTTTAATTAGTTCTATTTTATGCGTTGTTCAGTCTATCTATTTAAGGAGTATCTGCTTGTTATTGAAGCTCAATTTGAGCACTATAGAGTGACTGTTAATTATAGTGTTAGCATAGTATATACTACATTTGGCTTATGCTAATCCATATTGTTCATTGTTGACAGTTTTGACTGATTTTATTATTCTTTATGCTAATCTTTACTGTTTATTGTTTAATGTTTTGACTGTTACACAGACTGATTGTTATACAGACATATGTACATATGATTTTGTCCATAGATGATAGCTTATTTCGCCTATTGTTACATAGCTTAAAACTAGCTTATATATTGTTTTTCCATTTTTCGATTGCATTTATACATTCACACGTCACGATTCTTAGGACCTCTCCTTGTGTTTGTTTTAGGGAAAGTTACGCAAATTTCAGCGAATTTCTCCGATTCGATCGCTGCTTGATTCGTGCAAGTTTCCCATTTGCACCGAACGAACAGCGAGCGCAAACAGTATGAAGACGGACCTGAAGAGAACCCTGCTTTTTCAATGCCAGAGTTGTGGTGATGACAATAATGAGGGAAGGAGAATGTGGATTAGTATTGCTTTATTATGGTTTAAATTTTTGTGAACCGCCCAGAGAGCTTCGGCTATTGGGCGGTATATAAGTGTAATAAATAAATAAATAAATAAATGTTTCAAGAAAGAGTTTGGAGAAGACGACTGAAAATTGAGGTTCTTTTTATTCCCGATACTCCTTTAGGTGGCTCTGTTGGGTTGGATGCTGTTTTTATTCTATTATCATTGCATTTTGTGTTTTAACGCATTTGTTTTATTATCGTTTTCATCAAATTTTATTTTTGATGGTATGCCACCTTAAGTGACATTTTTCTTGGTAGGAAGGCAGCGTGCAAATCAAATAAGTAATAGTGCATTACATTGATCTTGGCTCACTACAAAAATGAACATTAGGAACAGATGAGTTTGTCTGTTTTTGTTTGTATTTTATGATTTTTCTGGTTTTAAATTTTGTATATTTCTTTTTAATGTTCACTGTTTTTAACTTTGGTAAACCATCCAGAGAGCTTTGGCTATGGGGTGGTATATAAATGTAATAAATAATAATAATAATAATAATAATAATAATAATAATAATAATGAGTTTCAGCCAAACAGCCAGCTAATTACAAAATTTGGCAGCATTACTACTTCAGAAAGATGCCAATGGCACATCAGCTGGGTTGTGTGTATAGATGATTCATGTGTCAGCATCTAGAGCAGATGCTCTAGAGTTGAGAGATCTGGGTTCTAGTCCCCACTTGGCCATGGAACCCACCGGGTGACTTTGGGCCAGTCACAGACTCTCAGCCCAACCCACCTCACAGGGTTGTTGTGAGGATAAAATGGAGAGGAGGAGGATTATATATGCCGCCTTGGGTTCCTTGGAGGAAAAAAGGGGGATATAAATGCAATAAATAAATAAAGAAATAAATAGAGCAGCGGTGGGCAATACGTGACCCTCCCCAGGGGGAGTTTTATAACCCCCGCTATGTTTCTTGCTTCCACAGTATAGCCCCTGCTGCTTCACTGCCAGATTCCCAGCAATTCGACTGGGAAACAAGCACAAGTACTTGCAAATCCAGTTTCCCGACAAAAGCACTGGTTCTGCAGACAGACAGGGTGCATGAGAATCCCATGCCTTGTTTCATTGCAGAATCTCACTCTCACCCCCATGGAGGGTTCCGGAAGGGTGCAGCATGCCCTGACAACTAGGGCTGTGATCTACTTTCCCAAACCCAAGCGGGTCAATCTGGTCTGAATCCAGATCGGGCTGAAGTGGTTCAGAGTGGGTCGGATTGGGTCTGAAGTGCTTTGGCCCAATCTGGGATGATGCCAAGCCGCTGCCCTAACCTGTTCATGGGACTTACCTGTCCATGGGACTTACTCTTCTCCAACCCAGCCTTAGAATCGCCCATTTCCTCCATCAAACAATGTTTTATGTTCTTTGGCTTATCACACATGTCTGTTGGGAAAGAATATTTCAGTACGGGGTTCCTAACTAGTGCGAAATCAGCAGCTTCAGGCTGTGCCTATCCTGCTGCTGATTCCCAGCTCTGTTTTCCTGCAATTTCTTTCAATATTGCTTATAGTTTATTTATTTATTTATTTATTTATTTATTACACTTATATACTGCCCCCACAGCCAAAGCTCTCTGGGCGGTTTACAGAAATTCTAAAATTGAGATAAAAACAAGTATACAAAATTCTAAATTTTAAAACACAGAACATACACACATAAAGCGTTAAAAACTGTTAAAAAAATAAATATGTGGGTGATTAAGATGTGCCGCCATATGCCTGGGCAAAGAGGAAAGTCTTAACCTGGCGCCGGAAAGATAGCAGCGTTGGCACCAGGCGAGCCTCGTTCATTTTATTGATCACCTGTCCTATTCAAGAGTGCTCAGAATGGATAAGAAGAACCAAAATCAGGCATGCCAATTAGGGAACAATCCTACTGGACGTTTGGACATTCCAGCCGAACATTCCAGTCGAATATCCTTTACTGCTAGCTGCCTGGACAGGATGCACATCTACCAAAGAATGCTAAATGAATAAATGAGGTGAGGTAGAGATTCCACATTCTAGTGCTTAGACCAGGGATGGACTCAACCCCAGGGTCGAATCCCATTTAGAAGAAGCTCTTGGGGGTGGGGCACATTCCAGATGTGTTCCCATTCCAAATGGGAAAAGGGGCAGGGCCCCAAATAACCTAGGATATCTGCACATCTAAGGTCCTCCTCCGGGTGCCTACTTCAAGGGAAGCTCGGAGGATGGCAACAAGGGAGAGGGCCTTCTCAGTGGTGGCCCCCCAATTATGGAATGATCTCCCTGATGAGGCCTGCCTGGCACCAACACTGTTATCTTTTCAGCACCAGGTCAAGACTTTTCTTTTCTCCCAGGCATTTAGCAGCATATGTTGAGTTTTAACTGACTCCAGAACTATCTTTGGCCTGGCTGAGAGTTTAAAAACTGTTTTAAATGATAGCTGTTTTTATGTTTTTAAATTTTGTATATTGAATTTTAATGTTTAGTCTTTTAATCTTTGTAACCCACCCATAGAGGTTAGGCTATGGGGCGGTATATAAACATAAATAAATAAATAAATAAATAAATAAATAAATAAATAAATAATTTTAGCTTAAAGCTCTTTTTGCTAGTAACTAAGAAGAGGCATTTGAACCTTTTGGAATGGGAAAAATACTGCACAAAAGGAGGGAAACTACCCAATGATCAGAGGTTGTAGGAAAGGGGGCATGGCCTAGAGAAGGGTGTGTGGCCATCTGAGCATCCCTGGACAGCTGGGTTAGGAACTGAGAAAGGCTAGTTTTGACCTATGGGCCCGAGGTTTCCCACCATTGACTTAGGGCATGTCTACACTATACTTTCCCCCCAGTGTCATCCCTGGGTGTCACGTCTAGCTGTGCTCCCCTTTGGTTGGGGGAAGGAGTTTCAGGTGATCCATCAGAATCAGACTCTGAAGTAGAGGAGACGGTGCCAGAAACATGCCAGCCTATACCAGTGGGGGAGGCAACTCTCATGGGCTCTTCACCAGCTGGGAATGAACCTTCTCCAGAGCTTATCTCCTCAAGGGTAAAAAACACACAGTCAATGGGAAGTCAGTACTCTTCTGAAGGAGAGGGCACGGAGAGTACACCGATCCTAGAGTACACCGCAGACTAAAATGGGCGGAGTGAAAGGAAAGTGAGAGAAAGTCAGCCCGGCTAGCTTCTCGACAGAAGCTGCATCAGAACCAGTCTCCCTGAAGTTAACACGTTCTGAGAAAAGGCTTTCCGTTCTTCTTCTTGAAAGTACAATTGTCTCACTTAGTTTGCATTGTTTTGCCTAGAAGAAAGTTCCTAGAGATTAGACTCTCTTCAAGTGGGAAGGGATGTTTATTGCTTGAATAAAGCTTTGTGGATTAATTAGCAGGCCTCTTTATTGTCTTGCAAGAGGGTGGGAGTGCACGAGAAACATGACACTGTCATCCCTGTGCATCCAAATGATGCACAGGGCAATTTGGAGTCACTCAGGGATGGCCCCTTCATTTTCCTGGGATAACTGCTTCTGCAGTTATCCCGATTTTTGCCACAGTCCTGGGACCATCCTGAGGACTGTGGCTGGTGTGGGCACCCATCCTGGCTTCCCTCTTTCCTCCTTGTAAGTAGTGGGGCTGGGCATGGAGCTGTTTAGGGGGGCTCCGTGCCCTTTGGAGGTGGGGGTGGGCAGCAATTTTGCCATCCCAAGGATGGTCCTGGGGATTTGGGTGTGGGTTTTGTTTTTTGTACCTTATTCTTTTTGCCATGCATGGGAGCGGCTCCTCTTAAAAGAAATAATCAAGACACTGGGGGAGGATCACAGAAGCAGGTAAGTTTGCAATCCTCCCCCCTTCCTCCCTCTACACCCTTAAGAGCAGGGCCTTCTCTGCTGTGGCACCCTGGTTGTGGAATGAGCTCCCTAAGGAGGTTTGCCTGGCATTTACACTATATTCTTTCAGACGCCAGGTGAAGACCTTTTCATTCTCTCAGCATTTTAACAGTCTGTAAATTTAATTTTAACTGTGCTGTTTTAAACTAGTATTTTAAATTTGCATTTCTGCACTGCTGGTGATTTTATCCTGGTTGCGCCTTTATACTGTATTTTATATTATGCTTTTATATGGCTTGTTTTATACTTTGAAGGGTTTTTAATTTTTGTGAACCGCCCAGGGAGCTTCGGCTATTGGGCGGTATAAAAATGCAATAAATAAATAAATAAATAAATAAATAAATAAATAAGGTGTATACATGGCCTTCGTCTTTCCCTGTTGAATGCTGAACTTAAAAACTTTGCTTCCATTACGATTCCAGGCCTAGCTAAAGAACAACCAACGGGCCTAACAGCATTGTGACAGGAGAGATGTTTTCATTCTGAAGCCCTTTTATATCAGTCTCTAATATTCGTTCCCTTGTTCCTCCTTGATTGATTCATTTGTTCAACAATGAAGACTTCCATGTTATTACATGAATTACACTCCATTGCCGGCAAAGTCTGGGCTTCCGATTCAAACTGTCATCTTTTGACAGAAGCCGTCAGGTGACTCTGAGAAATCTGCGCTTGATGGCCATTTCCCATGCGACGCGCAGGGGAAAACATTTTATTTCCCAGTAATGGGGAACGCTGCCCCATCAGATACAATAGAAGTGTAGTGTACAGGAGGCGAAAACTCCAAACAAGACTCCGAGAAAGCCAAGCAGGAAACAAGCCGGGAAGGTTTTAAAGAGAGCTGTCAGGTTCGGTGCAGTGTGGAATAATCTCCGAGCTGTGAAGCCAGGACTGTTTTATCCAGGGGGAAGAACAAGAGCTGATTGAGGATGAAGAGATGACCTTAATCTGGTTTCCATAGGTGCTGTCCTCCCTCAAGCCAACGGGAAGAAGAAAATGAAAACCCCTGAATTGGATATGCTTTGCAGAGCGGCGGCCTGGAATAATATGGCATTCAAGAATGGCACTGCCTCTAAAACCACACAGCTTGCCTCCTGACACAGATTTGGGTAAGCTTTCTCTTTGCTGCCCTGCAAAGATGCCACAGTCCGGAGGTTGGGAAGAGGCATCCTGCAGCTCAATGGGAGTAGAGCACGAGTGTGGCTTGCTGATGGTCCGAGGTAAAGTCCCTGGCATCTCCAGGCAGGGTGTGGACAGACACTTGTCTGAAACCCTGGAAAACAGCAGCTAGTCAGTGAGGACAATGCTGAGCTAAAGAGATCCATGGCCACCTTTGGAAGAGGGATGGATGGTCGCACCTACATCTGGCTCAGGCATACGCTTGCCAAGCTGCTCCTGTTGCCCACCCCATGCTTGTGGGGTCATGACAACTTCCTCATGACTTGGCCACTGCCTGATAGGCTCTGTCTGCCCTGGTCCAGAGCCGTAGAATCATAGAATCATAGACTAGTAGAGTTGGAAGGGGCCATCTACAAGGCCATCGAGTCCAACCCCCTGCTCAATGCAAGAATCCACCCTAAAGCATACCTGACAGATGGCTGTCCAGCTGCCTCTTGAAGGCCTCTAGTGTGGGAGAGCCCACGACATCCCTAGGTAACTGGTTCCATTGTCGTACTGCTCTAACAGTCAGGGAGTTTTTCCTGATGTCCAGCCATAACTTGAGTCCATTATTCCATGTCCTGTATGCTGGGATGATCAAGAGGAGATCCTGGCCCTCTTCTTGATCATCCCAGAGTGTTCTTCACCATGGAGGCTCCGGAAATTGCATATCTTCTATCTTGCATTAGTGGCAGCTGTAAACGCCTGATTTACGCAAGGTTAAAAGCGTGAGAACTCTGTTTACACCTTTAATCTTATGCTAAGTAGACCCTCTTTCCAGACCCTCCATTGTGCATAGCAAACTAGGCTCTGGATGAGGGCGGACAGTTGTTAGACACTCAGGTATGTTTTTAGGAGGCGTTTAAAAGATTTTCTGCCTCCTGAACTGCATGAGGGAGGGTTTTCCAGAGGGTTGGTGCTGCTACAGAGAAGGCTCTGCAGCCAAGGTTCTTCATAGAGGCATTCTGTTCATTTCGGAATGGCCAGCGGAACCTCCACTGAGGATCGTGGCTGTCGTCTGGGTGTATAAAAGGGAAGGCAGTCTGGTAGCTATCATAAGCGTGTGCACAGGGTGTGCCAGGTGTGCCCAGGCACACTCTAATTTCCCAGGGTTTCCTGCCCCCCTGCATACTTTCCCAGGGCCTCCAGAAAGTGTGTAATTCCTCCCACCATGCTAATGGCAGCCTGCATTAGCACAGTGGGGGAGAATTACACACTTTCTGGAAGTCCTGGAAAGTGTGCTTTCTTTCAACCTACTGCTTCAATTTGGGGCCTAAATGCCCCGATTGGAGCAGTGGAGGGGCGAGAAAGTGCATTTCCCCATCTCCACTCCAATCGGGGCCTTTAAGGTACAAACCCTAATAAAATGAGCTGTGCACGCCTCTGATAGCTATGCTGGTCCCAAGTTGTTCAGGCCTTTATAGGATAATAACATAACCTTGTATATGGCTTGGTAGCTAACAGGCAGCCAGTGATGACAACCTTGCATACATTTGAATTATGAACTGAAAATGAATCAGAAATTTGCTTGGTTCCACAGACAGATGACACAAAATTGGGTGGGATAGCTAATACCCTGGACGACAGAAACAAACTTCAAAGTGATCCTGATAGGCTGGAGTGCTGGGCTGAAAACAACAGAATGAAATTTAAGAGGGATAATTGCCAAGTTCTACATTTAGCAAATAGAAACCAAAGGCACAGTTACAAGATGGGGGATACTTGGCTCAGCAACACTACAAATGAGAAGGATCTTGGAATTGTTGTAGATCGCAAGCGGAATATGAGCCAACAGTGTGATATGGCTGCCAGAAAGGCCAATGCTATTTTGGGCTGCATTAATAGAAGTATAGCTTCCAAATCACGTGAGGTACTGGTTCCTCTCTATTCGGCCCTGGTTAGGCCTCATCTAGAGTATTGTGTCCAGTTCTGGGCTCCACTATTCAAGAAGGACGCAGACAAGCTGGAGGGGGTTCAGAGGAGGGCAACGAGGATGATCAGGGGTCTGGAAACAAAGCCCTATGAAGAGAGACTGAAAGAACTGGGCCTGTTTAGCCTGGAGAAGAGAAGATTGAGGGGAGACATGATAGCACTCTTCAAATACTTAAAAGGTTGTCACACAGAGGAGGGCCAGGATCTCTTCTCGATCCTCCTAGAGTACAAGACATGGAATAACGGGCTCAAGTTAAAGGAAGCCAGATTCCAGCTGGACATCAGGAAAAACTTCCTGACTGTTAGAGCAGTGCGACAATGGAATCAGTTACCTGGTGAGGTTGTGGGCTCTCCCACACTAGAGGCCTTCAAGAGGCAGCTGGACAAGCATCTGTCGGGGATGCTTTGGGGTGGATTCCTGCATTGAGCAGGGGGTTAGACTCGATGGCCTTGTAGGCCCCTTCCAACTCTGCTATTCTATGATTCTATGACACAAACGAGTCCCTCAAATCAAGTCGTGGTTTGTGAAGGATGCCTGGTTTCCCCCCTCCCCCAGATGACCCCATTTTGATCACAAAGATCTTGTTTTGGGCAATATGACATCATGATACTGGTTGGGGAGGTACAATTCAGATACAACGCTCAAGCCTCCCTGAGTCCTCTGTCTCTAAAAGCTCTGATTATAACAGCAGCCAGTTCCTGTACTTTGCATCTTATTACCGTAGCATTCTAAAAATAAATGAAAATGTACGTTCAGGAGACCATCTAACCACTGGAGGATTCTAGCCATTTAGGAGATGTGATCATCTTCCCCAACTACTTTTCTCAATTAAAGGGCAAATTCTCTTCTCCCTAAAAGGCTGACTTTGTAATGGATGCTGTCCTTTCTGTCGCATCTAACCTGCAGCTTAACTCACCATCGTCCGAGCCAGGAGCAGACGGGGCTTGCATGTGGGGTGGGATGGGAAACCCACTGCAGTTCATCTCTGGGCTCATCTACACCAAGCAGGATATTCCACTACGAAAGTGGTATGAAAGCGGTATATTAAAGGCAGGAGCCACGCTACTGCTTTATAGTGGTATTGAAGTGCACTGGCAACAGTTGGGGCCCATTGACACGTACCATGTACCGCTTTCATACTGCTTTCATAGTGCAATATCCTGCTTGGTGTAGATGTGTCATGGGCCCCAACAGTTGTCAGAGCATTTCAGTACCACTATAGAGCACTAGCGCAGCTCCAGCCTTTTATATACCGCTTTCATACCACTTTCATAGTGGAATATCTATAGATCCCTCCAGGAACTGGGCATGGGGCACGGAGCTCTTCAGGAGCTCTGTGCCCATTGGGACTGGGAGAGGGGAGCGGGATCTCCCCCCCCTTTTTTTTTAAAAAAAACTAACCTTTATCATTGGAGCACTCATGCGCTCATCTTCAATAAAAAAAATGGCAGCCGCAACGTCCTCCTTCCTCCTGGGACACCATGCGCTGCGTGTGGACTGAGGGGGAGGATTTTGTGATCACCATATCACGAGATCCTCCCCCTCCCCTCCCCTGGTGTAGACATGCCCCATGATTTGACAACAAGCCATGCTTCAACGATACCCCACAGGTCAGGTTTGGATGATCGCAGGGAGAAAAGAAGTCATTGTGGCTTCTCCTCCCACCCATGCCGCTCCCGCGCTGGTTGTTTACATAATGATCCATGCTGCAGTGCCCGTTGGTGTATTGTCTGAACATGGTGTGTGGTACAATGGGGGAAGGCTTCTTACTCACCCCATGAGCCATGACTTGCAGTAGGGGTTGTAGGGTGGCTATGAAGCCACCCCTACCATGTGTCGTGTTTCTCAGAAAACTCCTGCTTTTGATGGGAGGCAAATGACGAAGCTTGCTAAGTAATCCACAAAGCTTTTATTAAGCAACAAACGTCTCTTCTACCTGAATAGGGTCTGAACTCTTGGAAACGTCCCCCTAGGCAAAACTATGCAAACTAAGCAAGACAACTGTCCATTCAAGAAGAATAGGAAGCCACTTCTCAAACGCCTGTAACTTCAGAGTGCCTGGTGCAGAGGCAGATTCTGGCGTAATCTAACTGACTTTCTCACGCCTTCCTTCCACTCTGTGCGTTTGAGCTTCCAGCGGACCCTAGCATCAGCTAGCTTGTCGGGGCAGTCACCTCCGGAAGAAACCTCACTTCCTACTGAGTGTGTATTATTGGCCTTGAGGAGATAAGCTCTGGAGAGGGCTGACTCCCAGCTGGGGAATCACCCGTGAGAGCTTCCTCCCCCACTGGTACAGGCTGGCTGGTGTCTGGCACTGTGACTTCTTGTTCCGAATCTGATTCTGATTGATTACCTGAAACATCTTCTCCCAAAACAGGGGCAGTAGGGTTAGACATGAAACCGCACTGCATGTTGGGTTCAGAATACACACCAACCCACGTTGCAATGCAGGTAATTATGCAAACTATCAGCACATGAGCAACATGCGTGGGAGTGGGGCGCGTGAAGACACAATGGCTTCATTTCCCCCCTGTGATCATCTGAACACACTGAGTGTGGGTTAGTGTGTTGCGACGTTGCGTGAACCCAGCCATTATGTTTGCCTGACTCGGAGAGAGGGCAGGATGCAGCTGTAAATTATACTTTGCGCAACGCATTTGGGAGAAAGAAACTGACATTTCTCACTGTAGGATTCTGAGTATTTTCATGCACCCCCCAAAATAATAATAAAAACTCCAGCCCGCCCTCCCCTCTCTCTGTAGCACACGCATGAAAGAATGGATCCGTGTTGTTTTCTCTTTTGCATTAAATAGCTTTTAAAGCACGCGGGGAGGGAATCTAAGCCCATGTGCAAGAGGGCAACAGCTGCTGAAAAATGACAATCAGGGAGATGAAGATTTGTGAAAGTGAAGCCTGGTGACAACACAATGAGGCTGTAACAATAAGCAATGATCATTTATACATTGCACTCGGAGAGCGTTTGCATCGGAAGGTTGGGACTTGGCAGCCGCTTTGGGGGGCCTTGGCTGCAGGTGTGCTTCAACTTCAGGAACGGCTCGGATTTAAACTGCCTCAAATCACATTTTCTATCTGTCTGCGGGGATCAGTTAAAGCTCTGGTTACCCACACAAGTCAAGTTGCTGCCGGTAGAGTGACGCATGCATGAGACCGCCGGCGCATTTATTATACAGTTGTTGTTTTCAGCTTCCTTGCTGTTGCCTTGTTGGATCTCCGACCGTATTCGATCAGGCACCAGTGTGTGAACCAGCCCCCCCCCCCCCCTTACTGGCTGGGTGAGTTTATTTAGGAGAACCATATGGAAAGGAGGACAGGGCTCCTGCATCTTTCACAGTTGTACTGAAAAAGGAATTGCAGCAGGTGTCATTTGTAGGCATGCAGCACCTGGTGGAATTCCCTCCTCATCACAACTGTTAAAGCTGCAGGAGCAATACTAGAGTGACCAGATACAAAATTGGGCGGGGCTCCTGCAACTTTAACTGTCATGATGAAGAGGGAATTTCGCCAGGTGCTGCATGCATACAAATGATATCTGCTGAAATTCCCTCTTTGATACAACTGTTAAAGATACAGGAGCTCTGTATCTTTACCATCTGTCGGGGATGCTTTAGGGTGGATTCCTGCATTGAGCAGGGGGTTGGACTTGATGGCCTTATAGGCCCCTTCCAATTCTACTATTCTATGATTCTATGACTCTGTCCTCCATTCCATATTATTATGGAATGATCTCCCCTACGAAGCTCGCCTGGCGCCAACATTGTTATCTTTTCGGCGCCAGGTCAAGACTTTTCTTTTCCTCCCAGGCATTTAACAGCATTTAACAGCATATGCTGAGTTTTTAACTGACCCAAGGATACTTGTTTTAAGTGGGTATTTTTTTTTATACTTTTGGTGGTTTTAAATTTTGTATATCTGTTTTTAATGTTCATTGTTTTTAAATTTTGTAAACCGCCCAGAGAGCTTCAGCTATGGTGCAGTATATAAATGTAATAAATAAATAAAGTCATCCTAGTATGTGATGGGATTTGAGTCCAACATATCTGGAGAGCACTAGGTTGGGGAACGCTGACATAATCCAATTTAATTGGCAGGTTCATCCACCAAATTGTTGGTTGATTCATGGGTGAGGCTGAGCTGAAAGAACATTGTTATTTATATTTTTAAATGTTTCTTTAAGCATTGAAGGAAAACACAAAAGATAATACTGTCAAGTAGAGACCAAAGAAAATGGGCTAATATTTAAAGCATACCTATGTCACTGACCTAACTGGTCAATTCCTCTCCTTTACAAATTTATCATATAAAATATTATTTATTACATTTACATCCCACTTTTTTCTCCTCTTACAAGAATTAAGGCAGTGTACATAGTTGTCCTCTTCTCCATTTTATCCTCAAATAACCCTATGAGGTTGCTGAGAAATTTCTCCCATTTCATAGCTTCGTTTGGTAGCTGTGGATAATGGGTGGGGAGGCAAATTTGGCTGTTTTGGGAGGAGGGGGGAATTTGGAGATGGGCTGAAGTTTACTGCCAATATCAGTAGCTGTTTCTATTTTTGCATACTGCATCTTTAATTAGACAGAGAATTCAGGATGCAGACAAACAGAAGTACCTGGCACAAGCTAACTGTGATTTCTCACCCTTACATCATCAGCTGACATTTTCTAACTTGTTGCAAAGTGCTCAGTATTTACATAATTCGACTATCTGAAAGTACCGACTGCTTTCACATTAGCTACGTTTACTGTAATGCAGCCCTAATGGTTAAAAGGCCAATATGGAGCAATATTAGGGTGATCATATGAAAAGGAGGACAGGGCTTCTCTATCTTTAACAGTTGTATTGAAAAGGGAATTTCAGCATGTAGCACATGGTGAAATTCCTTCTACATCCCAGCAGTTCAAGCTGCAGGAGCCCTGCCCTCTTTTGTATCTGGTCACACTAGGCAGGGCTCCTGCAGCTTTAGCTATTGTGATGAAGAGAGAATTTCGCCAGGCGCTGCACGTATACAAATACGTCTATGCAATTGATGTCCCTATACTTCTCTGAGCAAATGTTTTGTTTGTATGTGTGTATTCTCTCTTTTTTGTAAAGAAATGTAAATGGTCTGTGTAATTTTAAATTATCTATCTATCTATCTCTATCTATCTATCTATCTATCTATCTATCTATCTATCTAATCTATCTCTGTCTATCTATCAAATCTATTAACTCCCTGGTACCCTGTGCTATAATAATACTATATTATGGGATAGCATCATTACAGAAAGCATTCTGTGGGGAAATGGTGGTCCCCATTAGTGCCAATAGAATCATAGAAACATAGAATAGCAGAGTTGGAAGGGGCCTACAAGGCCATCAAGTCCAACCCCCTGCTCAATGCAGGAATCCACCCTAAAGCATCCCTGACAGATGGTTGTCCAGCTGCCTCTTGAAGGCTTCGAGTGTGGGAGAGCCCACAACCTCCCTAGGTAACTGATTCCATTGTCGTACTGCTCTAACAGTCAGGTCTTCCACACACCCACACCCCAAATGTCATTCAAAATAATGTTGCATCACAATGTAGCATCATTTCCTGAAGAAGTATCTCCTCTCATTTTTACCTACCCAGACACTAAGGTCCTTATCTGAGGTTGTCCTCCAGGTGCCTCCTCCAAATGAGGTGAAGCAAAGGCTACAAAGGAGAGGGCCTTTTCAAGGATGGCACCCCATCTGTGAAATGCACTGATATTATGGTCTTTTCATTCTCCTGGACCTTTTCATTCTCCCAGGCATTTTAAGAACTGTTTTTTAGGACTTCCAGATCACCACCCTTTGATTGCTTTTGGCTTTAGTTTGGCTTTACGTGTGAGTATGTTTTTACTCTTTGCTGCTGATTTTATCTTGGTTTTATGATGTGCTGTTTTTATTTATTTTTTTATTGGTTGTATTTTATGGTTTTAATGTACTGTACACCAGCCAGAGAACCTGGGTCGTTGAGTGGTTTTAAAGTATAATGAATCAATCTGTATAAATGAATATCAAGCTGTTAGGAGAAAATAAAATTGGCCTCCGGCAACACCATGGGGTTTGTGGGATTACAGGTAAGTGAGTGCTTCTCCCTTCCAAGTACAAAAGAGGAAAGGTAGTTTTGGCTCCCTCTTTTTTTTTTTATCAAACTCCACAAAATTTAGGCCAATCTCTAGCATTTTGGAATTTTGCTTTAGTATTAGTAGATTATCTATCTATCTATCTATCTATCTATCTGTATTTCTTTTATTTTTTTATTTTTTTATTTTTATTATTGAAACAACAAATACAAATCAAAATCACTTAATACAAAGACATGATAATACCTTACTATCATATATTCGATGTTAACCTATTAAACATAATATAATAAATATAACACTGCTCCCCCCACCTCGGGATCTCATTCTTGTTTCCAAAAACTCATAGTTTCATCTGTTGGTGGATCCCCCCTTCCTTTAGAAAATACAAACTCCAGGAACTTTTTCCATATACTCTCAAAATCATTCGTTTTTACTATGCCTCTTTTCATTTTTATATTACATGTCAATTTATCATTTATAGCAATGTCCCGCACTTCTTTATACCATTCTTCAATACAATAATCTCCTGTAATTTTCCAATTCCTAGTTACTATCAACCTCGCAGCTGTCAGCAGGTTCGTTATCAATTCTTTCATTTCTTTATTACATTTAAGATCATCATGCAGTGAGAGTAATGCAATCCTTGGTGTAACTTCTACTTTAAATCCCACAATCTGTTCAGTCTCATAAAACACCATCTTCCATAACTTTTGCACATGTATACTATCCCACCACATATGTAAATACGTTCCCTTTTCACCACAACCCCTCCAACAATCTGCTGAAAGCTGTTTATTAATCTTATTTAATCTAACCGGAGTTAAATACCACCTCCATACAAGTTTATAGTAATTCTCCTTTATTCTTACTGACATATTTCTCAACACTCTCTGTCTCCATAGTCCATCCCACCTCTGTTGTCCTATTTGTATCTTCAAATCAGTCTCCCAAACCATTTTCCCAGCACTATCCAGCCCTCCTTTCTCAACTAATATATTATATAGTTGACTCACTAACCCCTTTATCCCTATATTTTGTCCCTTATCTATTTCTTTTTGTTCAATTAATTCCTCAAATTTGATCCTCTCTTTACATTCTCCATTTTCTCTTACCCAATTTTTAGTCCATTGTTCTAATTGAAAATAATTTAACCACGTTAATTCCAAATCTCTCAAAACTTCTTCCAACCTCTCTCTTGTATTTCTGGCATGTTGTTGTATCAAGAGATGAAAAGAAATAATTAATGATGCTTTTCCCATGTAAGAATGAATGGAAGGTTTTGTTTTTTCATTTGTATGCTATCTCATAGTTCTTCCGGTATTAAAAAAAAAGAGAGAAAAGAAAAAAAGGCACCTACTGTGAGCTTCTGGTAACAGGCAAACATATTTACATATCATGGATTAAAACTCGGATGATTAACCAAATAAAACCTTTAATTAACCAAATGCATAATGATAAATAGATAAAATAGCCCTATATTTTACACAGGGAGTAGTGCTAAGGCAAACATAATTTATACCTGAGAGGGTTCTTTTTTTTTGTCATATCCATACAATGTGTAATAATAAGGAAGATCTCTGACCTAGCATGAGCTACATCAGGTTGACAGACAGTTAGAGGCCTGTTCAGTCACATCCAGAGACCAGGAAGCCCTTTTTCTTTAATCCCACATGTGTGTGGGCTAGTAGTGCTTACTCATTTGGTGTTATAAAAGCACTTTTTTTTCATTACGATGTGAAATTCTCCAAGGTTGCATTATGGCATGGAACAGAGATTACAGGGCTCAGAGCTTCCCTGTTCTTTCCGTGCGCCAACTTGAGGACACAGTGTTTCATCGGCATTTGTTGTAGTAGACAAATGAAGTGTGAAAGGATGATGGACACGTCCGAACATGGAGTGGATATGTGCCAGGAGGGACACAGCTCCCTGGCGTGTATCTGTAGCATGTAAGCAAATGTTTGGAGACATCTCCCTTCACACTTTTTTTGCTCCAATACTAGTTAGATACTTACTTTCAGTGAATGTGTTCCACACTGACAAATCTGCTGCAGAATCTCTGTGCCTAGTGGGCAGAGGGTAAGCTTCACCCCTCTCTTATGAAGACTAAGAACATAAGGACCCTTGCTGGATCAGACTAAGGGTCCATCTAGTCCAGCACTCTGTTCACATGGTGGCCAACCAGCTGTCAGCCAGGGACCAACAAAGCAGGACATGGTACAACAGCACCCTCCCACCCATGTTCCCCAGCAACTGGTGCACAGAAGCTTACTGCCTTGAATACTGGAGGTAGCACACAACCATCAGGGCTAGTAGCCATTGATAGCCTTCTCCTCCAGGAATTTATATTGTGGTAGTGAATTCCATAATTTAACTCTGCACTGTGTGAAGAAGTCCTTCCTTTTATCTGTCCTGAATCTCCCACCAGTCAGCTTCATGGCATGACCCCAGGCTCTAGTATTTTGAGAGAGGGAGAAAAACCAGAACTCTGGGTCATTCAATGACACTGATGAACAGAACATTCCCATTGCCAGTTTTATGTATATTTATTTATTTCGTATCCCATCTTTCCTTTGATAAATACATCCTTGAAGGCTGATTTTTCAGAAAGTTTTTAAAAATAAGCAATGCAGCAATTAGGGGTGTCCAACATGGGGGAATCCAGGGCAGGATTTACACTACTGCTTTAAAGCCTTTAAAATGCTTTATAACAGTTTGGACAACTGTTGGGGCCCTGGACACACTCCATAAACAGTTCTCAAAACGTTTTCAAAGTGCTTTAAAGCAGTAGTGTAGATCCCCCCCTTGCCCTCTTGGTGTTTGACGGATTTCCCCAGAGCCCTCAGCTCAGGTTACATTAGCTACCCAAGGTGCAGGTGGCAGCAGTGAATGGTGTGGACAGGAGTTACCAACAAAGAGAGCAAGAAGGGTTTGTGTACAGCGTCAATGGCATTGGTGTCAGTGTTGCGGACTCCTGACACTGCTGCCTGCTTTGGCTGGCGCTGCTGCTGCCATGAGCAAACACCTCATGTTTGTGTGAGAGAAGATGTTTCCTGTACAATGTTTACAACACTGGGTTCATTACATTTGCTTTCAAATGAACGCCATGGGTGGTTTCAAGGCTATGCTTGGGAACCTGCCAAAATCCCCACTAACAAGAGGTACCTGGGCTCAAGTTACAGGAAGCCAGATTCTGGCTGGACATCAGGAAAAACTTCCTGACTGTTAGAGCAGTATGACAATGGAACCAGTTACCTAGGGAGGTTGTGGCCTCTCCCAGACTAGAGGCCTTCAAGAGGCAGCTGGACAGCCATCTGTCAGGGATGCTTTAGGGTGGATTCCTGCATTCTGTTGGGGGTTGGACTCTATGGCCTTTTAGGCCCCTTCCAGCTGTACTATTTTATAATTCTATGATAGAATAGTAGAGTTGGAAGGGGCCTATAAGGCCATCGAGTCCAACCCCGGCATTCCTGACAGGAGGCTGTCCAGCTGTGTCTTGAAAGCCTCTAGTGTGGGAGAGCCCACAACCTCCCTAGGTAACTGGTTCCATTGTCATACTGCTCTAACAGTCAGGAAGTTTTTCCTGATGTCCAGCTGGAATCTGGCTTCCTGTAACTTGAGCCCATTATTCCGTGTCCTGCACTCTGGGACGATCGAGAAGAGATCCTGGCCCTCCTCTGTGTGACAACCTTTCAAGTATTTGAAGAGTGCTATCATGTCTCCCCTCAGCTTTCTCTTCTCCAGTCTAAACATGCCCAGTTCTTTCTGTCTCTCCTCACAGGGCCTTGTTTCTTGCTCTTCCTCATCCCTGCTGCAACCTAGCTGTTCACCTCTGGCTCAGACAATGGTGATGGTGAGAAGAAGGAGCAGCAGATGCCACACCTACTTTGCCTCTTTGCTCGCTGGCTCAAGCAAGCAAGTGGTAGCAGTGATGGGAAAGATGAGGAGGAGCAAGAGTACCTGGTGACAATGGTGGTGTGAAGGGAGACTCATGGAGGGTGGGGGCCCATTGACGTTGTCTTGCCCAAGCGTCCTCAGAAACCAGAAGCCATTACTGAGGAACATTTCTTCTGTATATCTATTTTTTTTAAACAAATCACATAAATTTTATTTCAACACTAATTTCATCTCTTTATAAAGGCTAATTATAATTCATTTTTACCTCACGTTTATTAGAGGCACACATGCAATGGAACTCCAACTGAAGGAAAGGTTTGACTACTGCCTCCTGTTTCCTGTGGGCGTCAACTGAGATGTTTCCATGTAAACAAAGAGTTTATCACCGTCGTGCAAATGTCGGCAACTGACAAGTATAATGAAGGAATAGTGAGCATGAGGGGAGTAGTTCAGAAACCTTGCTGACATGGTTCCTAAGGAAGTTATGAATGTTTGTAGTCTTTCCCTCTAATGTGGAATGGTTAAGAACATAAGCCAAGGCCCCACTGGATCGAACCTAAGTTCCATCAAATCTAGCATCCTGTTTCACACAGTCAGCAAGAAGACACTTCTTGGAAGTCCACAAGCAGGAGAAGATTTTTGGGGCTCCCTCACTAAAATAATAAAAATGACAATAATAATAATAATAATAAATTTATTACCTGCCTCTCCCTCTGGATTTAAGCAAGGAACAACACCAAATACAATATAATACATAAAATTAGTTTAAAAAAGCATATAAAACCAATACAATATTAAAATAAAAATCACAGCATCTTAAAATTCTGAGGTTTAAAATTCATCTGGGTATCCCTTGCCTTCTCCTCTTCCTCCTCCTCCTTCCTTCCTTCCTTCCTTCCTTCCTCCCTTCTTATCCAGGACTGGATCAATCAACTAATTTCCAATCCATCTCCATTTTGCATATATTCAATCATAAATCTGTTTTATCCAGTTCCTGCATCGGACTCTGTTTTTTTTTTAAAAAAAGTGTATGAAAATGTGCATTTCCCATAATATGCACTTTTTAATACAATTTTTGAGCAGAAAGCTGCATGGCAAAAACTGAGGGAAGTGTGCAGTCCAAAAGGTAACTGTGTGTTGAACTGCATATCAGCCTGGGAACAGCAAATTAGGGTCATTCACTTGAAAGTGCCAAACAAAAGAAATTCTCTCTTCCACCACCCCCTTACTTCTGGTTCTTACTTCATCCACACTCCCTGAGTGAGCAGGTGGTTGGATGAGTGAGGTCGGCAACCTCCCACCTCTATTTGCTCACCTGCCCTCTCCCTCTGGGCTGTCGAGTGGGGTTGGACTCAATGGCACAGAGGCCGCAGGTCCATCCTCTTCTGTTGAACCTGGTAAAGCAGGCATCTGAAACCTCTTTCAGCTCAAGGGCTGAACTCAATCCTGGAGAAGATCTCAGGGGCAGCATTCCGGTGGTGTGAATGTGTGGCCTTTTCTATACCTCCCAGCCTTCCGGGAGGGTGGGAGGAGCATCTCACAATATTCTGCTTGCGAGATCCTCCCTCTGGATCCATACACACATGCGACATCCCAGGAGGAAGGAGGGATGTCACTGTGGCGTTACACCCCACAAGTCAATTCCAAATGTATGTCTGCAGTGTGTAAGTCTGTGGTTTTTAGAATGTTGGCCTGAGTGGGCGGAGTTAGAAGGTCTTGGGAGGGGGGAGGAGTGATATATAAGGGAAGGACTGAGGGGATTGAGAGTTCTTGTTCTTGTTCTTTTCAGGAAAGCTTTTCAGGGAGACTTGTTAGGTACTCTTAGAGTCTGAAGTGCTCTCTGTATTTATGGTACTTAATAGGGATGTGCTCCGCTTCTAATCAGACTGGAGAAGCAGTAGCGGAGCGGGGGGCTTCGCCTGCCCTTAAGGCGGAGGCGAAGAGGATTGGGGGGCCGGCGGAGCATGGCGAAGAGGATCGAGGTGAAGGCGGATCCTTCGCCTCGATCTGGAGCTCCGCCGGAAAGGTAAGTGGGGTTTACCGGGCCCTGTCGCTGTCGCCCATGCGGCGACAGCAGCAGGGCCCGGTAACGCCCCCCGCCCTCCTCTCCCTTACCTGCCTCCGTCCGCGGTCCGTCAGCGTCTCCAATTGAGCCCGTGGTTCCAGCAGGAAGTCTGGGCCGGCCCAGACTTCCTGGTGGAACCACGGGCTCAACTGAAGACGGTGACGGACCACAGACGGAGGCAGGTAAGGCCCCCCTCCTCCTTACCGGGCTCTGCCGCCGTTGCCGCATGGGCGGCGATGGCAGCAGGGCCCGGTAACCCCCCCTATGGGGGGGGACCGGAGCTCCGATCCGGATCCAGAGCTCCGAGCGGAGCGGAGTAGGCACAGGCGGAGTGGGGGCGGGGCGGAGCGGGCCGATCCGATCCGAAAATGGTGGATCTTAAAGTGAAGCGGAGTGGGGGGGTCCGTGCACACCCCTAGTACTTAAGTTCTGGGAAATTTGAGAGTCAGTGTAGTGAGTGGTGTCTTTAGAGTGTGGTGTGCACGTAGTGGAAGTATATTAATCAATACTGATAATAAAGAAAGTTCAAGAGTGATTGTGTGAGAAAAAGGAAAGCGCGAATGTGAGAGTGACAGGATTGTATGGAAGGTTTCAAAAATGTTTTTAAATGTTGTTATTTGAAACAAAGCTTATGAACTTTTAAAAATAAATTTTGATTGTTTGTTTTTAAACTACCACAAAAATCCCACGTGTCTGTTTGGCATTTATCATCTTAAGTTTACACATTCAGCACCCACTCTGACAATCATTCACCTAAGCAGATATAACTCACAGCGCATTATTATATATATTAAAATCCATTCTCCATTTTAAACCCCTTTCTCCACATAGTTTGGAGGAAGGTGGGCTTTATCCCTTGCCTCAGACGTACCAAGTGGTGGTGCTTGGCTTGAGCAGGGAGTAGCCTCGGCCGGGTCTGGTGTTCAGAGCCTGTGCCGCCCCATAAGAAGTGGTGGCAGACGTGAGGTCTGGTGTTCAGAGCCTGTGTCGTGGCAGTCGCGCCCGCCATTTTTTTAAAAAATAAATAGGGGAGATGAGCGCACTAGTGCTCCAAACAAGAGCTCCGTGCCCCGTGCCCATTTCCAGCCTCCTTGCATTTACTCGTGAGGAGGTGGGATGAAGCAGGGGCAGGTGCCCACACATCTCTCATGGTCCCGGGACCACAGAAAAACGTGAAAATCCCTGTTTCCCCCAAGGGTTTCCCCGTTGTCGTCCCTGGTTGACCCTGGGATCCCCTGTGCTTCATTTGGATGCACAGGGATGACCTTGGGGCGACCCCAGGGAAAAACAACAGTGTAGAAAGGGCCTGCAAAGGCAAAACAGGGCGGAGCCAAATGCAGATGGGCCAAAATACCAGCACGTTGTCGCTTAAAGCTCTCATTGCCAATAACGAAGCCTTAGGAGAAAGACTGAATCTTCTTTTTGGGGGCTGGGATTGATCAAAAAGTGGGAAACTGCCAACAATTTGTGGTTGCAGGGGAGGTTGTGGGAGAAGGGGAAGGAATCATGGCCTTCTTGGGAACCCCCAGGCTTGTTTTTCGTGGCTGTGGTTCTGCACCCCTGTGGTAAAACGTTGGCAGTGATGGGTGCTCCCAAATCAGGGAGAAATTGGTTGGATAGCAAAATGATGTAGCGCAGCCTTCCTCAATCTGGGGTGCTCCAGATGTGTTGGACTGCAACTCCCAGAATGCCCCAGCCTGGGGCATTCTGGGAGTTGCAGTCCAACACATCTGGAGCGCCCCAGGTTGAGGAAGGCTGACGTAACGGGTGATGCTCACCAGACTACTGCACATCTTCAGGAAGAAGGGTGTTGGTGGTGATTGTGGTGGTGGGAAAAGTCTTCCCTGCATCGTCAGCCGGAGATCATAAAGAAGCATTTCTATTCCTCACACACAAGAGCACCAATTATAATCTAATTCAATTCAGATTAACGGCGCTTTGATGGCATTTCCATTCCATAAAAAATAAATTTATTAGCCAAGTAGAATGTGTCTTGACTCTCATGCTCATGCTAATAAGAAGGCTGTTTAACTGCCTTAATGCCACATTTTAACCACAGTTAGAAGCGATGGCCTCGAAATGGATTAATCAGATTGGGTAAACATTACATAGGGAGTCCATGTTCCTTACAAATTGTATAGGATCTTCAGGTGATTTGTTCATTTATTTGTGATATGCCAACCCTCCTCTTCTAATGAATGGCTTAAATACAGTCCCCAGAAGGTCCCCCATCAAGACACTGTGCATCTTAGCTCCAGCCCTTGAGCTACGTCAGAGCTTTCAGATCATCCATAGGCATCCCAATCCTATGTAGGTTAACTTGGAAGTTACTTCCATTGAGGCCATAGCTAGTCCTAAGGTTTATCCCTGGATCGTCCAGGGGTCAAACCTGTTCATCTAGGTGACACACAGGGCATCCAGCGCTCAGGCAGGGGCGAACCCTGGATGATCCCAGGATAAACCTTAGGTCTAGCTGTGGCCTAGGACTAATGAGACTTACTCCAGGTTAATTATGCAAGGATTGCAAGCTGAATCCAGTCACCTCTTCTCAGGTGACCAGATTCAGATGTGACACTAATCATGCCCAGGGCCGGTGCCAGACTATTTTGTGCCCTAGGCAAGGTGAGCTACTTTCACACACACACCCCTCCCCACAAAATGCCAACTTTGATTTTTAAGAACATATGTTTCCTGAAAAAAAATAAGAAGCGCTAAACTTGAAATTGCGAAATTTATTTTGAAGTGCAAGAAATACGTCATGCCAATTATAGCAAATAAATTGGAAAGGAACGTCTATGGGTCTAAAATGCATTATTTAATAGGAATATCACCTCCAAATCATCCCCCCGACTCACACGTGCGCGCACACACACACTCAGCATCACTCACTCCAAACAAACACACGCATGAACACATGCATTCACTCAAAGACCCCATGCACCCCATTCACCCATACATTTTCTCTCTCTCTCTTCTGGGCGTGTTCTGGAAGTCCGAATGTGGAGCCGCCCCACCCCCACCCCAGCATCCCTGGCTTCACTTTGGCTGGGCGGGCCTGGGGCGCCATCTCGCCCGCCCAGGCCCAGCTGAATCCTCGGGTTGGGCCGGCTCACAGCCAACGCGCGTGAGTGCTGCACTGTGCCCGGCACCCCTCTTAGCTTGACGCTCTGGGTGGCCGCCTGAGTGGCCTCTATGGTAGCACCAGCCCTGATCATGCCCTTTAAATCACATGAAAAAGACTTATAATATCACATTGGAAGGACAAATTCACACCTCCCATAATGCAATGGATCCAGGACCTCATAACAGTATCAACTTTTGAACGAGTGTTATATAGACGCAACTTGCAAGTGGATAAATATATGGATATCTGGTCTGCTTTTCTTGAAACCTTTGTGCAACTCTCTCCTTTTTTTTTTAATGGTACATATGATGGAAAATGATAATTTTATATAAATAAAGTATGGTTCCCCCCTGTTTTCACAATCAATTTTTTGTTTTGTTTGTTGATATTCACAATAATCTTTTTTCATGAGACACTATTCATGCCCTTTAAAACATTCTCTTTTGAAGAAGAAAAAAATGAAATGATGGAGAAATTTAAACCCCTCCCCTCATTGGAGCACTATGGTCCTGTTCTGAATTGGGGCCACATGTGCTTACACAGGAGTAAGGAAATTCATTGTACACAGCTACACTAACAGAACATGTCATTTGGCCATTAGCTGGGTGCTCAAAGGACTGTAAGAACATCAGAAGAGCCCCGTGGATCAGACCAAGGGTCCATCTAGTCTAGCACTCTGTTCACACAAGGGCCAACCAGCTGTCAACCAGGGACCAACAAAGCAGGACACAATGCAACAGCACTCTCCCACCCATGTTCCCCAGCAACTGGTGCACACAGGCTTACTGCCTCAGATACTGGAAGTAGCATATAGCAGTCAGGACCAGTAGCCATTGATAGTCTTACCTTCCATGAGTTTGTGTAATCCCCTTTCAAAGCCATCCAAATTGGTGGTCCTCACCACATCTTGTGGTAATGGATTCCATAGTTTAACAGCACTGTGTGAAGAAGTCCTTCCTTGTATCTGTCCTGAAACTCCCACTAATGAGCTTCATGAGGCCTCATAATTTGCAATTGCTTACAATATCTCTGGAAATCAGGCCAGGTGATTTGGAACTCTGAATCCATGGGAGAATAACTCAAAGGACAACAATGGTTTGGGGACATCGCTAATGAAAACCGCACTCATAACCCACTTACTAGAGAGTAAGATCCATTGAATTTAGTGGGACCTGCTTCTGAGCAAATATGCCTCAGATTGCACTGGAACAGTCCAATCCTATGCATGTTTACTGGTCCCATCAACATCCCAGGCACACAGGAACGGGCCTTCTCGGTGGCTTCTCCAAGGCTCTGGAACTCCCTTCCCAGGGAGGCTAGGCTGGCTCCCTCTGTGGCCAGATCTACACTAGTCTTATAACGTTGCTAGTGTCCGTTTCTAACATTCTTATCTGTATCGGTTTTTAACATCACGGGGCACACTGTTGGAACGTAGCGTTACATATGTTTAGCTGTAACGTTATTGCAGGGCATACTGTTCAATCGTTTTAGTAGTTCTGCCTCTTCTCTGAGAGTTGTAATTCAGCAGAGCTGCTGGGTTTGCTCCGCCCACTTTCTGTTCTCCTTCCTTGGCTTTGCCCCATTTGCTATGTCTTTTATCCCCCTCGGCCGGCAAGGTAGTTACGGTGGGGAGGAGGGGAATAAAGGCCTCACGTGGTGCTCACGTGGGCCATGCGAGGCCAGGACGGGGCAAGCCTATTTATTTATTTATTTATTTATTGCACTTATATAGCGCTCCCATAGCCAGGGCTCTCTGGGCGGTTTACAAAAATTCTAAAATTAAGATAAAAATGAGTATACAAAATTTAAAATTCTAAAACACAGAACATACACACATAAAGCATTAAAAACCGTTAAAAACTAAACATGTGGGTGATTAAGATGTGCCGCCATATGCCTGGGCAAAGAGGAAAGTCTTAACCTGGTGCCGGAAAGATAGCAGTGTTGGTGCCAGGCGAGCCTCATCAGGGAGATCATTCCACAGTCTGGGGGCCACCACCGAAAAGGCCCTGTCCCTCGTAGCCATACTCCGAGCCTCTCTCGGAGTAGGCACCCGGAGGAGGACCTTAGATGTTGAACGTAGTGACCGGGTATATTCACGTCGGGAGAGGCGTTCCATCAGGTATTGTGGTCCCAAGCCGTGTAAGGCTTTATAGGTCAAAACCGGCACCTTGAATTGGGCTCGGAAACATACAGGCAGCCAGTGCAAGCGGACCAGAGCAGGTGTTATACGGTCGAACCTTCTGGTTCCCGAAATCAATCTGGCCGCTGCATTTTACATGAGCTGCAGCTTCTGAACCATCTTCAAAGGCAGCCCTACATAGAGTGCATTGCAGTAATCTAACTTGGAGGTTACCAGAGCATGGACAACTGAAGCCAGGTTATCCCTATCTAGATAGGGCGTAGCTGGACCACCAACCGGAGTTTGTAGAAGGCACTATAAAGGCTGGTCCTGCCCCTTTCTCGGCCTCTCTGTCTTTTCGGCTGCACTACCTTTCCTTGTGCTGCCTCGTTCCTAGCCAGCAGTGCAGGGCAATAGTCATAAGCACACACAACCCCACTTCTAAAACATCTTAACGCAGGTCCCAGGGAATAGCCTGAGTGCATAGGAGCCAGCCACTTTGCTAAAGCTAAGTAGGTCCGGGTCTGGTCTGGGTTTGGATGAGTGACCAAATTGAAAACTTTCAGCAGCCCAGATGGTGAGGCCTTCTTGGCAGCCCCAGCTGTTGGGAGTGTTTCAAATGCACCATTTAAGCCCCGCCCCCTTTGGCAAGTTCTATTCCTGGGATAACAGTTTCTGTTACCTGATTTTGTGCCAAGCCTGTTAGTAGGCAGTTAATTCCCAGTCCTTATTGCAAGCCTCAGTATTGTTTAAGGGGTTAGCAGCATTGGCTGTCGCTCCTTTGACAATAGTGGTTAGAGTTTTGGACTGGGAGCAGAGACCCGAGTTAATTTTCCTGCACGGAGCTACAGCGATCCTTTGCTTACCAGGAAGTGATGTGAGCGCTCCTCAGCTCCTTTGCAAAGAGGCGGGAAATGTTAAAAAATAAAATAAAAAATCAACAGATTACCCAATTCAATTCAAATTTGGTATGCTTAAAGCTCTCCCTAATATCTATTACTGTGCCAATTGTGGTGTCTTTATCTTTAAAGTTTACACAGATGTAAGGATTTCTTTAAAATCCTGCTCCTGCACCCCCAGCGGCGGCTCAGAATTAGGGTAAATCTTTTGCAAAAGGAGCACAATTAAGGCAAGATGCATGGGAGGACTTCACAATAAAAGCAGATTTTAAGGTGGAAAACTTCGGAGTCCTTTGCATGCAGTTCACAGTGATTGCACAGTATAACGCTGGTGTGATAAAGCTCCAACTGTAGCAGATAAGACAGCAAACGGGGCGAAGGAAGGAGAACAGGAAGTGGGCGGAGCAAACCCAGCAGCTCTGCTACTCTCAGAGAAATGGAAGAGGAAAATTACTGGAGAAGTGCTAATCTCGATAGAACAGGGCACATGCAATTAATATCAGTGCTACAACTAAGCAACAACAAAAGGGGACAACGAAACAGAACCAGTAAGTACAACTCATTTACAACGTTGGAGACCCAGGTTCACGTGACGCTGTGCATTCATGTGAACATTCATAATGTTAGAATAACATCAATGTAGATTCCCACTGTGCTACAGTTTCGGAGGTAGTCAAACCCTTTTTTTGTTTCAGCAGGCTTTTCGAGCTACTCTGGACCTGTGTTAATCTGTTATTGTTTTAAAAAATTTTAACACGTGTTTAATTTTACTATAGGTTTAATTCTATTTTAACTTTTGTAATTTATATTTATATGTTTAATTGCACATGTTTTAATCTTGTAAACCGCCTTGAGTCCCAGTACTGGGAACGAGGCAGGATATAAATAATAATAATAATAATAATAATAATAATAATAATAATAATACATCCCATTGAGGTTTAGTCCTAAATAGATAATTATGTCAGGATATAAGTACTGTAAGGAAGCATTTACCCATGAATAGCCTTTGCAAATTATATGGAATGTTGCAAAAGGTTTGCAGGACCAATAAAAGCTGTTGTGCATTTCTAATTACTTCCCTTTGGGCAGCTTTGTACATGGGGGTCTTAAGACGCTATGCTAAATAGTATCTTATCATCTTATCACTGTGATGCCAGAAGGAACGACTAGAATGAATGGATGGCAGAGAAGCAGATTTTGGCTAACCGTTAGGAGACACTTCCCAATGCTAAGGCTGCTCAACAGCGGAACAGATGGACTCAGGAGATGGTGGGCTCTGTCTCTCACTTCATAGAATCATAGAACAGCAGCGTTGGAAAGGGCCTACAAGGCCATCGAGTCCAACCCCCTGCTCAGTGCCCCTGTTCACTTGCCCTATTCCAGTAGAAGTCACTCGCAGATGTTGAATTAGGGTAGAATGAATGCATGTTGCGTGTGAGTGACATCATGGTGGCAAGCGCCCCATCCCATATAGGCAAATTTCTTTATTGGCAACACTTATATCCTGCCTTCTCTACAAAGGAACCCAGGGCAGTATTCATGGATCTCTTCCTACCCCCTCCCATCATGACACAAAATTGGGTGGGATAGCTAATACCCTGGAAGACAGAAACAAACTTCAAAGTGATCTTGATAGGCTGGAGTGCTGGGCTGAAAATAACAGAATGAAATTTAATAGGGATAAATGCCAAGTTCTTCATCTAGGAAATAGAAACCAAATGCACAGTTCAAAGATGGGGGATACTTGGCTGAGCAATACTACAAACGAGAAGGATCTTGGAATTGTTGTAGATCACAAGCTGAATATGAGCCAACAGTGTGATATGGCTGCCAGAAAGGCAAATGCTATTTTGGGCTGCATTAATAGAAGTATAGCTTCCAAATCACGTGAGGTACTGGTTCCTCTCTATTCGGTCCTGGTTAGGCCTCATCTAGAGTATTGTGTCCAGTTCTGGGCTCCACAATTCAAGAAGGACACAGACAAGCTGGAGCGTGTTCAGAGGAGGGCAACCAGGATGATCAGGGGTCTGGAAACAAAGCCCTATGAAGAGAGACTGAAAGAACCGGGCCTGTTTAGCCTGGAGAAGATTGAGGGGAGACATGATAGCATTCTTCAAATCCTTAAAAGGTTGTCACACAGAGGAGGGCCAGGATCTCTTCTCGATCCTCCCAGAGTGCAGGACATGGAATAAAGGGCTCAAGTTAAAGGAAGCCAGATTCCAGCTGGACATCAGAAAAAACTTCCTGACTGTTAGAGCAGTATGACTATGGAATCAGTTACCTAGGGAGGTTGTGGGCTCTCCCACACTAGAGGCCTTCAAGAGGACAACCCTCTATCAGGGATGCTTTAGGGTGGATTCCTGCATTGAGCAGGGGGTTGGACTCGATGGCCTTGTAGGCCCCTTCCAACTCTGCTGTTCTATGATTTTATCTTCATAACAACCCTCTAAGATATTGTAGTCTTGAAGACAGCGTCTGTCCCAAGATCACCCAGTGAGCTGCATGGCTGAGTGGGGATTTAAACCCAAGACTCTCCAGTCCTAGTTCAATACTTTAACCACTACACCACAAAGCCAGGTGTTCTGATCACACAGACAAGTTCCTTCTTGTGTTCACTGGAAGACACCTCTCCTCCTATGTGGCACAGCTCAGTGGTAGAGTTTATGCTTTGAATGCAAAAGGTCCCCTGTGCAATCCCTGTCATCTACAGGTAGGTTTGTGAAAACACTCCTGGTCTGAAACCGTGGGGAGTTGCTTTCAAGAATGGCCCTCCACATATTGTTGGACGCCTAACTCCCTTTCATCCCAGCCAACATGGCCAACTGTCAGGGATGATGGAAATTGTAGACCAATATCTGAAGGGCCCAAGGTTCCCCACCTATGGTGTAGACAAGACTGAACTATCTCCTATGTTGCGAAATTCAAACAAATGTGCGTAGGTAGGAATGGATTGTTTTCTTACTGCTCACCCACTGTACCTGATTATAATGCAGTGGTATGCAACCTCTCAGGGTCGGGGGGTGGCATTGCCCCCTCCCCTGTTCCCTGCCATCGCTGTGCTGCCAAATATACTACTGAAAAATTACCAGACATGTTACGAGAGTGTGATTTTTTTTTCATGCAAGGTACAGGTTACTTGTGCACCTTGTTTAGAAGCAAAAACACTGCTTTTACCCCTGCCACTGCTGTGGGAAATTAAACAGATGTGATGGGGGGCATTGGGGGCTACCAAAAAGCCTGGGAGGGTGGATGTGGTCCATGGGCCATGTTCTGCCCACCTCTGGTTTAATGGATGCATAGGGGGCCTACAGGTAATATGAGTCCATCCGTAATAAAGGTTTACAGTCAACATTACAGTTACAGTGGACATTTTCCTTGGGGATGATAATACCACAAAGCAAAGCCACTGCAAACGCAACCTGACTCCTCTCCATCCCATTTTAAACAAAGCTGTGTGTTCTCCTCAGTAACACTTCCTGATGAAAATGTTCCCTTACAGGCAATTTCCCCAAAGAAGAAGAAATCCGCTATAGGAGAGAATTAATCCTGTGAAAAAGAATGCTTCCTGCTTTGCTTTGGGATCACGCAAATAATAACAAGTAACGGCACGGTGAAAAAAATTCTGATTATTCCAAATTTATATCTGCGGAAGCGCCATTTTTAAATTACATTCCACTCCGACAGAAAAAAGCAGACCCCTGCTGTACTTATGAATTACAGATGATTCAAATTCATTTCTCTTGGAAGACATTACTTCATGTGAGCAAAAACGTACCATTTGATTCTTGCAACTTCATTTCACAACACATGGTTTAACTTTTTTTTTTTAAAGCCACAATCAAATCTGAGGTAATATGAGCAGTAGAAAAATACACTGAAGCTGAGTTGTTCACATTATATTATAGTGAGAAAGCAGTACTATTTGAGGAGATGTAGAACCTTACAGATATATAAACTCATACATTACAGATGGGACTGGTGGCTAACCGCCTCTAACAGTGTTCTTCATCTTTTGCTACGGGGATTAGGAATTTGATCTCTGTGTTGGATTGCCCCATTTTTTCAAATTGTGACCTAGAAAGCATTTTACCTTGAGGCAACCTAGGAGGCGTGTTTACGTTGTGAGTTATCCTGGGATAACAAACCCCTAAACGTATTTCAACTTCTGATCTGTTTATGTGCTCTAGGGGAAGTGGATTGAATGAGCAAGCAATCCTTGGTGATACCTAGGGTGCATCCAAAGTGACAGCTTTTAATGGCAGCTAGTCAAGATGGCTATAGACAATCTCTAGAGATGGATAGATCCGTCAATCTCAGCATTGCCAAAATTCTCCCTTCCCTTTGATCAAGCTCAAAATCTACATGAAATTTGTATGCATTTCCCCCAAATGTAAGCACTTCTGTGTGCATTTTTAAATGTACACATTCCCCCCAAATACTTTACATTGTGGAAATGCTATTTGTGCACACGTTTCCCTTTGTGCCTCGTGTGTCTCGTGTGGCTCTTTGTGCCTCATGTGGCGCAGAGCGGTAAAGCAGCAGTTACTGCAGCTGAAACTCTCCCCACGGCCTGAGTTCGATCCCAGTGGAAGCTGGTTTCAGGCAGCTGGCTCGGGTCGACTCAGCCTTCCATCCTCCCGAGGTCGGTAAAATGAGTACCCAGTTAGCTGGGGGAAAGGTAATAACGGCCGGGGAAGGCAACGGCAAACCACCCCGCTATAAGGCCTGCCAAGAAAATGTCAGCGAAAGCTGGCGCCCCTCCAAGAGTCAGTAATGACTCCGTGCTTGCACGAGAGGTTCCTTTCCTTTTTTCCTTCCCAAATGTGCACATTTTGGGCGTGCGTTTCCCCCAGGATGAGCTGCATTGTAAAGTTCATACAAATGTGGATTATGGTGCAGAAGACTGTGGCCTTGTGTGACCTTCCCCCCCCCCACCTTTTCATTCCCCGCTACCACCCCTGTGACATGTGTCGGAAAAGCTCCATCCAGAACTTTTGGCACAGGCCTGCCTTAAAAACATGGGGAGAGTAACAACAGCAGAGAAATCCTACTGTAATAACCTCATACAACGGGGAACTAGCCGAGATCAATCCTGCCTTATTTTTCACCCATCAGGCTGTGGCCAACTTCACACACACACACACACACACACACACAGGGCATAGCTAGACGGGGCGATATCCCAGGGATCGCCCCAGGATCGTCCCTGTGTGTCCACATGACGCACAGGGGATCCCGGGATCAGGAAGGGATGATCCCTCCCTTGCCCTGGGATTTCACCTTACACTTCTAGCCCACTTTTTCCATGGTCTCAGGATGATCCTGAGACCACGGAACAAGTATGCGGGAATCACGGTTTGTCCCTGCTCCTTGCGAGTAACCGCGAGGAGCCGGGAGCCGGGCATGGGGCACAGAGCACCTCAGGAGCTCTGTGCTCATTGCGGGTGGGGTGAAGTGAGTGGAGATTTTTTTTTTAAAAAAAAACTTACAATTTTGCACACGAGTGTTCGTGCACTCCGTCTCCCTTACAAAAACAAACAAAACGGCGGATGCAACATCCTTTGCCTTCCTGGACATCGCACACTACGTGTGGATGAGGGCGACGATCTCGCGATCATAAAATCGTGAGATCGTCTCCCTCGTCTAGCTGAGGCCAGAGAGAGAGGGGGGGAGGGAGGGAGGGAGGAGGGAGAAAGAGGGCATTCCAAATTTGACCTGTTCTCTAGAAGCAACATTGGAGCCTTTTATGTTGCTTTATACACCCTCTTGCCCACATACCGTAAGAATGTTTAAGTATGAATTATGAGAAGCCGGGCAAAAGGAATCAGAGCCGAATGTTGTCTCTCATTGAGATTAATGTTGCCAATTTGCCTTTAAATATATTTTTTTTAAAAAAAAGAAGCAGGGGGAGGAGGGGAAGTAAAGAGAGAATTGGGAGCAGGTTGTGGGGGAGGGAATTGTGTAAGAAAAGCAGCAAGGAATTTGTTTTGCATTTTCTCTATAACTGTCCACTCGTGCCCTCCGATGTTTGTCAATGAATATGCCCATCATTAAGGCGACCATCATTAACGCAGCGAAAGTATACGGGATGAATAGATGGTTCATATCTTGCAATTAGGGCTGTGCATCACCTCGGGTCCGAATCTGGGTGCTGAACAGATGCGGGACAATTTAGCCCTCCTCGGTCCGAATCTGTATAGGGCCTACCTTGGGCTGAAGTAGTTTGGAGCAGATCAGACTGGTCGCTTTAGACCAATTTGGGGAGATAGTAAGCCGCTGTCCCCATCCAGCCGTGGGACTTTCCTGACTTGTCTGGCAGCCACCCTTAATGGGCACTTGAGTTTGAGCATTAGATTTAGGAAATGACAGAGGCACCATCTTCCTTACAAATGGTGACTCTCATAGAGGACAGCCGGCGGCTGGATGAGTCAGGTAAGTCCAATGGGTGGTGGCAGCGGCTCTCTGGGCTTGGGAGTTTATTTATTTATACTACCCCATAGCTGAAGCTCTCTGGAGTGGGGAGGGGGGCGATTGGGGAGTCCGATGGACTCCCAGTTGGCCTTGCACCAGGGAACATGCAACATCTGACCCACTTTGGATGTCTGGAACTTGCTCCAGATCCAAATATGAAGGGCGTTAGACCAGGCCTGAAGCCGCCCAAGTTGGATCAGGGCTGCTTCTGAAAATCTGAATTGGCCCCCAAAGCAGGTCAGGGCTTCCCTGTACAGCCCTATTTGCAATGAAAGACTTCTGCTTGAGGCCCCAAGAGCTGTTGCCACCAACATAGACTATGGCCATGGCTAGACCAGGCCTATATCCTGGTTTGTCCCAGGATCATCCCTATACATCCAAATGACACACAGGGGATGCTGGGAGCAGGCAGGGACGACCCCTCCGTTTGCCTGGGATAATCCTTAGGTCTAGCTAAGGCCTATATTGTAACTGGGCTAAATGGACGAATATGGTAGGGTAGCCATGTGTCCTCTGTCACAGAGGACAATCCTCTAATTGAAGGCATCCTCTGTTTGAAGGGTTGTCCTCTTCAATTCTGGTTTAAAGTTAAAGAACCGTAAGAACTGCTGTCCGCAGTAAGCACCTGGACAGCAGTCTGAACAGGTAAGCACATAGGTCGCCTGGTCACAGTTTTCCACACTGATAAGAAGGACTTCACTACTATTTAAATTATAATAATTATGTCCAAATTAGCAAATATACATATAATTGAGAATATGCAAAACAAATTATGCAAATTGCCACCCCCTTTCGTTCTCTTTTTTGGTGATGCATTTCCTCTTTTGGGGCAATTCATAAGTGGGCCACCCTAACAAATCATCTGGCCTGGGTTATTGTCGCGTCCCATGTTGCCATGGGGTGCTTAGAAACATTCCCTAGCATGTGGAAATCACAGTTTTGAATTGAGATACAAACATGTATTGCCTTAGTAGAAAGATTTGTTGCAGAGGTAGGCAGGATCTACACTACTGCTTTAAAGCGCTTTAAAGTGCTTTATAACAGTTTTGACAACTGTTGGGGCCCAGGACACATTCCATATATACAGTTATCAAAACTTTTCAAAGTGCTTTAAAGCGCTTTAAAAGCAGTAGTGTAGATCCCCCTGTAGTTGGCCTGCAGCCTGCAAGAGGGGTTCAGAGTGTGTGTGTGTGTGTGGGGAGGGTTTGCCTCCAACATTTCTGGGCATATGGGCACCTCAAAAGGCCTCCACAGGCCTGGTGACAAGGTCTTCAGGGAGGTTGGAAGTGCCCTGCTTTTATCAGGTTCCCGATCCTGGGAAATATGTAAGCATGTTCAGTCAATGACATTTACTGAATATGTGCTCAATGTGCAAAGGAGCCAGGCATGGAAGGCAGGCATGTGGAGATCATGGCAGTAGGGCCATACATAGAATCAAAGAAAAGTAGAGCTGGAAGGGGCCTACAAGGCCATCAAGTCCAACCCCCTGCTCAATGCAGGAATCCACCTTAAAGCATCCCTGACAGATTGTTGTCCGGCTGCCTCTTGAAGGCCTCTAGTGTGGGAGAGCCCACAACCTCCCTAGGTCATTGCTTCCATTGTCGTACTGCTCTAACATTCAGGAAGTTTTTCCTGACGTCTAGCTGGAATCTGATTTCCTGTAACTTGAGCCCGTTATTCCACGTCCTGCACTCTGGGATGATCAAGAAGAGATCCTGGCCCTCCTCTGTGTGACAACCTTTCAAGCATTTGAAGAGTGCTATAATGCACACCCTCACTCCCACCACACAGTTAACTCTCATGTGTGCAGGCAGAGTGCCTCACATGTACCAACTTGATCACTCAAGCAATTCCTAGCTGCTGTTCTTTGGATCATGGGACATTTGGTGGCTCTCTGCCAGGCGAAAGGGACAATCTATTCACCTTCCCCTTGTCACCCCTTTTCTGATGACCCCTCTTCTTCCTGGGCCAGTGAAGTGGTTCAAAAGGGAGAGGCAGACACATTTGCCGGCAGCTGCAGCATCATTACACAAGAAGATGGTACACATGTGGTTGTTCCATCTGCTGTTTTATGGACATGCAAGGAACTGCAACCACTTGCTGCTGAATCCCAGCAGTATACAGGGAATATACTCTTGATGTGATTATCGACCTGACAGTTGCCTGCCGCCACTTCTGCACATGAAATACATAATGGGTGAAGAAGCAGCCCTGATTAAGGATCATTGAAACAGGCGGTGAAGACAGATGTAAGAGCAGGCTAAATTAGTGTCCTTCATAAATGGGACATTGTTCAGAAGGGAACTGGCTGGGAGAATGAGAACACTTTTTGTTAGCAGTAGCTGATTGAGGTAGGACATCTTTCTGTGCATAGCCCCATCTGAATTAATTTTGACCAATTGCCAGATGCCAGCCATTGAATAATACTCATCACTTGCTGATCCTGAGTAAGTGATTGACAGGGTATTGTTCAGCTTTTTAACAGGGTTGGACCTCCCTTGAAATGGGATGAATCTCTAGCCTCAGGTGGCCAATTGGGAGGGGCGGTGGATTGCATGAGCTCCCGCCCCACCCCATGGCAATTCCTTGCCATTTTCTACTGGGGGTGAAGAATCACCTGGATCTGGCACCATTAATGCCTTTAGTGTTGCATGAATGGGGCATTTATGGCCGCCATTTCTGCAACTTTGGAAATACACCACTTCGGGAGCCATTAATGTTGCACACAATGGCGCACAATGGCAGTTCTGGATGAGGGCAGGCAGCTGCCAGATGGTTGCTGAGCCATAGGACAGTTGAACACATTAAGGCTGAGTGAGCAGCCTTCTGGGGTGGGGCAGGCATGGGGGAGTCCACCGGACTCCAGGGGCAAATCTACACTCTAGCTAGTAATGATATTTTTTTGCCTTTGTTCCGTTATTAATTTTATCGGTACTCTTTGTAACGGGGTTCAGTAGCGTTAATTACCATTTTTTTGTAACGTTGTACTGGAGCACACTGTTCGTTGCCCTGTTGTCTGTTATCCTTCTTCTTCGTTTCCCTGATCCTTCCAATGCCCAGACTGTCCTTTCTCTGATCCTCCAACTTCCATTTTTCATCTTTTCTGCCAAATGCAGAAAATACCAAATGCAGGCTATTTCAGCTGTTAGCAACCAATTTTAAAACATACCTTTTGATACAAGTAAAATAGCAAGAAAGACGTCATCCTCTCCAGAGCCTTAATGGAGACGTTTGCTTTCAGTCATGAGTTGCTGAGGGCACGGAGAGGAAGTTGTCTCAAACAGGAAGCCCAGTGGAGAATCATGTGACATTAGTTTCACAATGCGACAGGGAAAGCATTGAAATAACAGAGCACATTGAAAGCCAAATAATGATACATGAGGATTACAATGAAAGGTAAAATGCTATATAACCTACCTATACAACGTTAGAAATACCGCGTCATGTGACCACTGACATCATCTACCGCCATAAGTAACGGTATCGATACAGTAGTGTAGATTTGGCCCAGGACTCAGTACATTGTTGGTGCTATATAAATAAATTAATAATAATTTATTCATAATGGAGCATGTTCAGAGGAGGGCAGCCAGGATGATCAGGGGTCTGGAAACAAAGCCCTATGAAGAGAGACTGAAAGAACTGGGCATGTTTAGCCTGGAGAAGAGAAGATTGAGGGGAGACATGATAGCATTCTTCAAATACTTAAAAAGTTGTCACACAGAGGAGGGCCAGGATCTCTTCTCAATCCTCCCAGAGTGCAGGACACGGAATAAGGGGCTCAAGTTAAAGGAAGCCAGATTCCAGCTGGAGATCAGGAAAAACTTCCTGATTATTAGAGCAGTACGACAATGGAATCAGTTACCTAGGGAGGTTGTGGGCTCTCCCACACTAGAGGCCTTCAAGAGGCAGCTGGACAACCATCTGTCAGGGATGCTTTAGGGTGGATTCCTGCATTGAGCAGGGGGTTGGACTCGATGGCCTTGTAGGCCTCTTCCAACTCTGCTTTTCTATGATTCTATGACCCCAGGACAATCCTGGGATAAACCTTAGGTCTAGCTACGGCCTCAGTCAAGTGCTCACAACTTCCCTACCAACCACTATATTGTGAGGTATACCAGGACAGGAGAATGCTTTGGTACAAATGCAGTATCTGTATTACAACAAGAAGAAAAACCCCTCTTCGAACGTTGCTTTCTATAAATTCTCTAAGAAGAGAGGTCACAACACAAGAGCGAAGAGTGAGAACAATGTGAGAGAAGCAGAAAGACCGGGCATCATGATGCAAACAAATCTCAAGCAACAATCACCCTGTTCTATTATGTTTGCATTGTCTTTCAATTGCATTATAAGCAGAATTGCAGCTGGATGAAAGACAATCAGTTTAATGAACCAGGGATCTTGTTAAAATCTCTTGTTTGGCAGGCACCCACCATGATTGAGATAACTCTTCATGCTTCAAACAATGAAAAGGGTTTCGCCTTGTCAGAGGCGGCTTCGGGGCTTCTTACACGTTAAATGTGAATGTGTGTAGTGAAGCCTCAATGCCGGATTTAGTAAACATTTTACCGAAACCTCATGTGGGAACAGAAACTACTTTTCAGGAGTAGGGATGGGAGAAAGCATTAATTCGGTTTATACGAGAACCTACCGAATTTTGTGCTTCCGAACCAATATGTCAACTGAAACCCACTGATCCTCCCAAATTTGCGCTCCTACTCATTTTGCAATGGAGTTCTCCAGCCAAAATATAAATAAATAAATAAATGTGTATATCTGGGGACAGGGCACACAAAACCGTATATATTAGGGAAAATAAGATGCATGGTCGCATTAGTTTAGGAATATGGCTTGGGAAAATGTGTACATTCGGCAAAACAGTGTACAAAAATGCTTGTATTAGGTGCAAACTTAAATTCCCCCCCCCCCACCAAAGTTTTGGATGAACTGAAAATGTGATTGGGAGAAAAAAAGAAAAGAAAAAGGACGGGAAATGGAGAGAAAATAAAGTTGACAGATTCGCTCATTGGGAGGAGTTGTGGTGGAAAATTATCAGCCCAGATTAAGTACCTTCTCATTGCTTCTTTGAGCAAGAACGTTCCTGCCTATAGCAGTTTTTATTTATTAATGGTGCAATCCTATGTACTCCATCCTCTCTGTTTGGAAGCCCCTGAAACTTTGAGATTCCTATGCCCTGCTGGGCTAAAGCATATTTATAACAGAAATTGAGAAACTTAACTGCTGGGCAAATAAAATCTTCACCTGGCATCGAAAAGAGCACAATGTAGACACCAGTTGAGTCTTTCTGGGAAGCTTATGTAGTGCTGGGCATTTATTACTATATTGTAATTTTAATTACAAGTCATCTTGAAAAGATTTTTTTTATCCTGAAAGGCCTGATAGAACGAATGAAAATAAATAATACAATAATAGTTGATATTGTGCGTGTTTGTCCATGTGAATCAGGGATGTCAATCCTCAGGCATGCTGACCAAATCTAGCCTGCCTCAGATTCCAACTAGGCCCTGTAGGGTTTCCCAGGTAGCCCCACCCTCTTACCCGGCTCCACCCCTTTCCAAAACCACCGACCATTTGATGTTTTCCTGGCTTTTGTTCAGTCCACCACCACCCCCATCCTAAAAGTTCACGCCAGAGGTGAAATTTGCATCAGGGACACCTCCTATTTCATAACAGAGGGCTCATCTACACCAAGCAGGATATTCCACTATGGAAGTGGTATGAAAGCGATATATAAAGGCAGGAGCCACACTACTGATTTATAGCGGTATTGAAGTGCACTAACAACTGTTGGGGCCCATTGACACATACCATATACCACTTTCATAGCGTTATATCCTGCTCGGTGTAGAAGTGTCATTGGCCCCAACAGTTGTCAGTGCACTTTAGTAACACTATAAAGCAGTAGTATGGCTCCTACCTTTTATATACTGCTTTCATAGCACTTTCACAGTGGAATATCCTGCTTGGTGTAGATGAGTCCTTGGTTTCTTAATCCTTGTGTGACTCTCTCTCTCTCTCTCTCTCTCTCTCTCTCTCTCTCTCTCTCTCTCTCTCTCTCTGTGTGTGTGTGTTATGCTGCTTTCTGCCATGTTCCCACAAGGTCAGGTGGGAAATTTCTTCACTACTGACACCCACCATAAAGGGTGCATTGTAACGAACTAGAGAAGTCATTAGGAAAGGTCTTCTGGGCGGGCTAGCCATTCAGAAAGGGGCTGACATCTTAGCATTGCTGAGCACCGCCTGCTTCCCCCCCCCCTCGGGACAGCTGCCAGCTCCCCTGCCCCCTCCTTGACAGAGATTGATGGCTTCTCTAATGACGGTCAGCGAGCTTCTTTTCTGTTAGTCTTTTCCCTTGTTCATGCTCCCAGCATGCCGCCTGCTCTGTAAAGTGAATACACCAATGCTGTTTCAAGTTGAGCTCACCAGGCTGTGTGAACGCTTCTTCCAGGCCATGCAGAAGAATGGCAGGGATTTTTGGAAGCACCAGCGTCACAGAAATGGAAACATCTCTGGCTTGAGAAGGCCCCTATCCCAGTGTGTGTGTGTTTTCAACTGGATTGTTACCCCCACCAACAATTTTGCTCAATTATGGGAGCAGCATCAATGAAAAACAAGAAGAAGCCTTTGGACGCTGCCCTCTTCCTTGACCCCCTGTCCACTGCTATTGGCTGGGCTTGTCAACCAATCCCATCTGGAAGGTCTCACCTTCCAGAGCAGGGCAAGGGGGTTGCTCTCTAACAAATCTGTGCTAAACAGGAATAATTTAATCAAGCAAAATGCGTAGCGTTGACTTGACCCTTATTTTGAAAAAGCGAGCAGATGCACGTCCGTTTTCAAACAAGCACCCACATAACGAAGGGCATTTTGTTGTTCAGTGTGATTGGTATTTATTAATTATCTTGTACTGCAGGTGGCACTCAGCTAGTATTAGGGATGCCAGAGAAATCTGAACGGGGTTCAAATGACTTTAGATTCCATGAACTGGATTCTGCAACAGACCGGCATGTTCTGAGCCACCCGGATTTTGTGGGCTTCCCATTTTTGAACTTTCTGGAATTGCATGCAAACTTACTTGTATGAAAATATGAAAGTTACTGGAAAATATGCTACACTATTTCTTCGATTCTAAGACGCACTCCCCCCCCCCATATAAACATCTCTAAAAATGGGGTGCGTCTTAGAATCGAGGGTGTGTCTTAGGTTTTTTCCCTCTGTTGGTGGTACTGAAATTAGTGTGCATCTTACAATCGACAGTGTCTTACAATCGAAGAAATACGGTAATATATATGCCATTTTTTAAAAAACGAACATGTTCTATACATCTCTGATCTTTCTTCAGCTTCCACCATGTTGCTCTGTGTGTGTGTGTGTGTGTGTGTGTGTGAGAGAGAGAGAGAGAGAGAGAGAGAGCTCAGCTAATTTATTGAACTAAAAAAAATATGCAAAACATTATGTTTCAGAGAAATTTACATAAATTGCAGTGGATATTTTTTGCATATTTTTCTGAATGGGATCTCTCCCCCCCGCCCCCCGTGCTCTCCCTGCGGAGTCCATCAATGAGTGGACGTTGGCTCCAAAGATGCTTGACTATCAGCCACGGTTTATTTTGCACTTCGTTTCTTTTAAAATGTGCTTTTATTGTGTTTTTATTCTGTTTTTATTCTATTTTATTTTGTCCACCGCTCTGAAATTTTGAATGGAGAGCGGTATGTAAGTATTGTAAATAAATAAAATAAATAACATATTATGAATTGGACACCATTTCCTGCTGATATTCTTCTCGAGATCAGATATTGCTTTAAATCTGTATCTCGCACTTATTTTAAAAAAAATTATTCTAGAGTAGGCACAGATACAGAACTTATAGGCCCCATTCCCCCTGATGTTAGGGTCCTGCTCTGGATTGAACCCCTTGTGCATAGTCTAGGGGAAAAGGAAAAAAGAAGATGTGGCTGCTAGATATGGATTCAAAGTAATTCCTGCTTTGGCTCTGAGACTATACACATGTGCACTGACCATTTGGTGGACCAGATGCTCCAAGCTGGTTGCTTCCTAGGGCATGTCTAGATAGGGCGATATCCCGGGGATCATCCCGGGATTGACCCTGTGCGTCCACATGACACACAGGGGATCCTGGGAGCAGGGAGAGACGATCCCTCCCTTTCCCAAGGATATAGCCCTACACTTTAATCCTGGTTCTTCTCATGGTCCTGGGATGATCCCTAGACCAGGGAGGTGTGGCCGGGCATCCTGTTTTTGTCCCAGTTCCTCACGAGTAACCATGAGGTGCCGGGAACTGGGCATGGGCCATTTATCAGCTTAGGCTGATATAACAACTACGCCCTTATCTGGACAGAGATAGCCTAGCTACAGTTATCCATGCTCTGATAACCTCTCGTTTGGATTACTGCAATGCATTATACGTGGGGCTGCCTTGAAAACGGTCTGGAAACTTCAGCTGGTACAAAACAGGGAAGCCCTCCTACTAACAGGGACTGGCTGGTGAGATCACATCATGCCAGTCCTTCTACAACTTCATTGGCTGCCAGTCCAGGACCGGGCCCGATTCAAAGTGCTGGTACTAACATTCAAAGCCCTAAACGGTTTGGGGCCAGGTTATTTGAAGGAACGCCTCCTCCCATATGTGCTTGCCTGGACCTTAAGATCATCTACAGGGGCCCTTCTCCGTGAACCCCTGCCAAAGGAAGTGAGGCAGGTGGCTACTAGAAGGAGGGCTTTCTCCGCTGTGGCACCCCAGCTGTGGAATGAGCACCCCAGAGAGGTTCGTTTGGCGCCTACATTGTTTTCCTTCCATCACCAGCTGAAGACCTTTTTATTTTCTCAGTATTTCAACACCTAATTTAACTTAAATTTAAACTTTGCTGTTTTAATCTCAAATTTTAACCTATATCAATTTTTGCTGTGTGGTTTTATCCGGGTTGTGCTTTTTATATTGTATTTTGTATTTGTGTTTTTAAATATTTGGTTGTTTTTATGCTCTTCATTGTTTTAATTTTTGTGAACCGCCCTGAGAGCTTCGGCTATTGGGCGGTATAAAAATGTAATAAATAAAATAAAATAAAATAAATAAATGGTGCTCCTCAGGAGCTCTGTGCCCATGGGGGTGGGTGGGGTGGGGGGAGCAGGAGGTGTTTCTTTTAAAGAAATGCCTTTTGTGCTGGAGTGCTGCTGCGTTCAATTTCGATTAAAAAAATGGCAGGTGTGATGTTCCCTTCCTCCCAGGACATCACACGCTGCGTGTAGACTTAGGGGGAGGATCTCACGATCACCATATCGCGAGAATCTCCCCCCTCCACAGGTAGGTCTTGACATGCCCCTAGATGCATGCTCAAATGTTTCTTAATGCCAACTCTTTCATTGATTGCTGTGAAACCCCATGAACTACAAAGCCAGCTGCTCTGTAAGAGCATGCAGAGAAGTTCTTATTAGTTGTTTACCTTACTCTCCGTGAAATTCTCATTGATTGCCATGAACCATGGAACCGGGACACAAACCATCATTTTGCTTGGTATCATCTGGACTCGGTCAATTCTTTTGATTTGTTTCTTATAAACAGTTTTACGTGGCGCTTGTCTCCCATCCAGATCTATACCCCTCGCTTGTTCCTTGCTGTGTTTGCTCATGTGATTTGGTTGACTACCCCAAGCATCTCTCTGCCAGAGCTGGTGTTGTGAGATGAGAGCAGAGCAGGTGAAATCAAGCATCAATTCTCAAGAGGGTTATGACAATGTGCACACATGCACATAGAGAATCATAGAATAGTAGAGTTGGAAGGGGCCTATAAGGCCATCGAGTCCAACCCCATGCTCAATGCAGGAATCCACCTTAAAACATCCCCGACAGGTGGTTGTCCAGCTGCCTCTTGAAGGCCTCTAGTGTGGGAGAGCCCACAACCTCCCTAGGTCACTTGTTCCATTGTTGTACTGCTCTAACAGTCAGGAAGTTTTTCCTGATGTCCAACCGGAACCTGGCTTCCTGTAACTTGAGCCCATTATTCCGTGTGCTGCACTCTGGGAGGATTGAGAAGAGATCCTGGCCCTCCTCTGTGTGACAGCTTTTCAAGTATTTGAAGAGTGCTATCATGTCTCCCCTCAATCTTCTCTTCTCCAGTTCTCTCAGTCGCTCTTCATAGGGCTTTGTGTCCAGTCATGAGCAGGTTGATAGCTGGTATTTCTGTGTGCTCTGATTTTTTCCTTTCTCTAAAAGTGCAGCTGAAATTGCTTCCCTTGGCTCAACTTTGCAGAACGATGGTCTTCTTGTATCCCTTTACTTAAGCAAACTGGTGGACTCCTGGCCATGTGGCGCCACCTGGTGATCCCCAGAGAGGGGCTCATGCATCCTCCTGCCACTGGGCCGCGCAGAGAGAAGCACCAACATGACCAGTTGGGTGAGAACTCTCTGAAAATGCTCTAGCTTTTTCCTCTCAATGCCCTCCAGGAAAGCTCATTACTAGTGAGCCAACTCTGAATTTTGCACAATTCTTAAGGAAATTTCCAAAGATTTGGGGGAGATTTGCACAAATCTCCCGTTCGATCACTGCTCAATTTGCGCACGTTTTCCCATTTACTCAAAGCAAACAGCGATTGCAAATGTGACAAGGAATTGGGCACTAGACGAGCAGTGGGGCGATGTCTGGAGAATCCAGTGATCTCGAACATCACTCATTTCCCCATCTATAATCAAGTTCAGGCTGTTGATATTGGGTACCCTGACGTGGGTAGCACAGCCTCCAGGTCTTTTTTTTTTTATTATTAAATTTTTATTCATTTTCAACACTATATAAACATAGATAAACATAGATAAACTTTGGAAACAAAGAGTGTTGAGAAGTTTATCAGTAAGAATAAAGGAGAATTATTTTAAAATCCTATGGAGGTGGTACCTAACCCCGGTTAGATTGAATAAGATAAGTGATCAACATTCAGCAAATTGTTGGAGAGGTTGTGGGGAAAAAGGAACGTATTTACATATGTGGTGGCAATGCAAATATGTACAAAGATTATGGAAGATGGTGTTCTCAGAAATTGAAGAAATAGTGGGAATGAAAATAGAACAAACACCAAAAATAGCATTGCTGTCACTATTTGAAGATATAAAGTGTGGAAAAGGAACTATAGAGCTGATATCGAATTTGTTGGTTGCAGCACGACTGATGGTAGCTAGGAACTGGAAGGTCCAAGGGGAATATTCTATTGAGGAATGGTATAAAGAAGTATGGGACATAGCCATTAATGATAAACTGACATGTAATATTAAGTGGAGAAAAGGCGTAACTAAAATAAATGAGTTCGAAGGAATTTGGAAACAGTTCCTAGTGTTTGTGTTTACTAAGGGAAGTGGGAAACCACCAGCAGAAGAAACGATTAGATTTTGGACTCAAGAATGATCCCGAGGTGGGGGGTGCACTTTTATGTTAAGAACGAAGATGTTGTAGTATGATAAGGTATATGTAATAGTTTTTGATATTTGTACTCAACAATCATTCAATATGTATGCAGCAGATATTTGATGTGTTTTTTTTCTTATTGTGTTTTGTTTCAGTTATATTTTGGTAATGTTTATCTATGTTTATATAGTGTTGAAAATGAATAAAAATTTAATAAAAAAAAAAAGCCTCCAGGTCTTGACATGGGTTCAGATTTCCTTTATCTACATCCCCCCACCCCAAAAATGATGTTTGCGACGACACCGACTTCACACAGAAGGCCTGGCCTAGCACACCCTTCTCAAGCCAAGCGCCACCGCTTGAAAAGCCTGAGGAAAGGGTAAAAACAACACAACCTTTCCCTTATATGTGAGGGAACAAGGTAAAGGGGTTTGAAAAATAGGTTCTATTGTTGAGGTGCTGGACTACAGGTGTATTGGTAGATGTTTTTACACTGTGTAAAATAGCAGGTAATGAATCTGAGCTGACACGTGGTTTGTGGTAACAGAACACAAAGTAAAGTTTATTGAAATTGTAGAGATCTTTGGTATTTCAATTTAGATCAAAACTGCTTATTTTTATATTTAAAACAACAATCCCAAGTCCCTTAAAGTCCTGTCTCTTCTCACTCCTCACACACCAAACACTCCCAAGAAGCACAAGCCTCAGACACTCCGCAAGAATAATAATCAGACTCAGATAAGACAAGGCAAGACTAGACCAGACTAGCCCACAATCCCCTCAGCCAACCTATTTATACTCCTCCCTCCCCCCTCTCTCACAGCATCACTAGCCACGCCCACTCAGTCAAATATTCCGCCCTCGCTAGAGATACAAACGCAGACATACCTAAGGGACAGAAAGGTGGGTGTCACCAAAAAGTTCATTTTTCTATCCCACCTTTCCAAGGAGCTCAGGGTGGGGTTACCCCATTTCCTCCTCTATGAAGTTAAACTGGAAGAAGAGGCTGCAATGGAGCACCTAAATGGACCACCTCCTCAGATCAAAGGAGAATGCATCCCTCTTCACAACCCCCTAACCTTTTCCAAAGCCCCACCTGGGGCCTGAATTGATGGAGCATTAAATGCAAGGAGGGTATTCCCCCCATGTCAAAAGGAGTATTCCCCCGACCTCATGTCAAAAGGAGGGTATTCCTCCCCTTATTTTCTCGGAAGCTGTGATCTCCATTGCGGACACAGAACCTTGGGAGCTATGACTGTGTGGCCTTTAAGTCCTGCAGTCGATTCCTTGCTGTTGATTCTTTATTGAGCCAGTCAGTCATAATTCAGCATCCCCCGCTACCCCAATCCCCTCCATTCTAGCATGTTCCACCTTGCAGAAAGCTATAAATCACAAGCAGTGCAATTATTGCACGTTACCTCAAACCACTGTAATTATACAATTAAGTTGTGACAGGAGGTTCTCTCCTTTTGGCTTCACAATATGGTGCTTAATGTAGTGATTAAACTATATCTGTACAAATGGTGCTAATTGAAAGAAAATGGTTTTTTGTTTTTTTACTGATAGACGGTTTCTTCGATTGAATGCAATGCCTATGCTGGTAAAAGCATTTGGTCCGTGGCAAAACCTTTTCAAGTTCCTAAGAACAGGGTGTTCCTGTTTCAACAGAAGCTTGAAAGAGCAAGACAATCTCTGAGACAGCCTGGCCTAATCTTGCCCAAGCAGGATATTGCACTATGAAAGTGGTATGAAAGCGGTATATAAAACACAGGAGCCACACCAAGCTGTATATCTATATATATAAAATAGGGTGACCATATTTTGGAAACCAAAAAGGAGGACAAAATGGCTGCCCTCAGGAGGCGTGACCACCCCAACATGCCCACCCCCAAAGCAGTGCCAACTCAACATGTCCGGCCTCCAAGGGGGCGTGGCCTCGGTCACATTTATTTATTTATTACATTTTCATACTGCCCAACAGCCGAAGCTCTCTGGGCGGTTCACAAAAAGTAAATGATAGCAACCAATGAGTAGCAAAGGCACACAACTACTATAATAATATACTAAATACTAAAAAAGGAACTTACGCTTATATAAAACCATTTCTTTATTTTTTATAACATAATAAACAACCACAACAGTCATAGTACTAGGGTGACCATATTTGGGAAACCAAAAAAGAGGACACCTAGTGTGTGTCTGTGGGGAAGCAGCTTTCTGAGTCCTGCAGAAAGTACGTTATTCCCCCGCCACCTTAAAGAACCCGATTGGAGTGGAGGAGGGGAAAGGATTTCATTCTGCACCACCACCATCCACTCCAATTGGGGCCTTTTCTATAATGTTCACGAATGGCCCACTTTCCCCTTTAAGACTTCAATTGGAGCTCGGGGTGGGGGAATGATGTGCCTCAAGAAAGCATGTCATTCCCTCCTGCCATGCTAATGGCAGCCTTAAAGAGGAAGGTGTGTCATTCCAGGACATTATTGAAAATTATAGAAAATCCCCCCTGACACCATGGAAAGAACAAAAACCAGGACAAATCCGGGGAAATCCTGACAGTTGGTCACCCTATAAAAGCCCAGAGGCCTCCTCCAAGCCCACTTATGCAAATAGGAGAGAAGGCAGAGGCAGTGGATTGGGCTGCTGCTTGGTGATGTCACAATGACCAGTAGGCCAATCCATTGCCTCTGCTTTCTCTCCTATTTTTACGTTCTCTCCTATTTGCACTTAGAGGCTATTTGCATGTTCTCGCCTATTTGCACTTATAGGCCAATCCAATGCCTCTGCATTCTCTCCTATTTGCATGTCTAAAAATTCTGAGCTCACAGGGCCTTCTAGGGAAGTTCCAAGACAAATAACTGCCATCTAGGGAAGTTCCAAGATGGAAGGCCAGAGGGCACCTCCAAGCCACTTCTAGGTTTTGCCCTCTGCCACCATCTAGCCACGTTTCTCGGAACTGCGGCCTTCTAGGAAGTTCCAAGTTCTGAAGAAAGATCACTGCCAGGAGCTTCTGGCCTAGCAGAGGGGTCAAAACCCACTAACCTCCTCACCAGACTGCTCCTCTACACCTGTTGTATGACGGGCTTTTTTGCTAGTTACACTATGAACGTGATATATGGTATGTGTCAATGGGCCCCAACAGTCGCCAGTTGTGGCGTTACCCCGCAATTGATTATCTTGTATATCTCTAGATTAGTATGTCTGGTATGTATGGAATGTTAGAACTGAGTGGGTGTGGTTTATGATGTAATAGGTGGGAGGGAAGAGTATATAAGGAGAATGTTGGGAGGTTTGTGGGGTATGTGAGTTTCGGGAGTGAGTGAGGGAGAGAGAGTTGTTTATTGAAGAGTTTGGATTCTACGAATTTAGGATTGGTGTGAAAAGAGTGAGGTGGTTGGTGTGTGGAGAGTTTAGATTAGGCAGGATTGAAAGTATTATATTTTTGTTTAAATCTTTTAAATAACAATAAACCTATTATTATTTTGTTAGCTACCAAATACCATGTGTCAGCTTGGCACTATTTGCTTGCCTTACAGTTATTAAACACCCACACCTGATTATACCCACAGTATATTCAGAGAGATCCTATATTAATTCTGTCTCCCTCATAGCTAGGGGAAAGGTTTTATTTAACACTCCCTCAGGTTTTCAGGTGGTGGCGCTTGGCCTGAGAAGGGTTTATGTGACGGGCCTAGTGTAAAGATCTGTGATGTCGCACCAGTGCACTTCAATACCGCTATAAAGCACTAGTGTGGCTCCTGCCTTTTATATACCACTTTCATACCGCTTTCATAGGGCCTTGCTAGACCTACCAGATAATCGGTGGGGGGTCGGGGTGAGGCCGCGCTGCAACTAGCGCGCGCTGTCGCCCCTAGCTAGACGTAAACACGCGATGGGGTAAGGGAAAGCCCCGTCGCGTGCTCCAGTTTTTTCAGCTTAAAGGGCCATGTGTGCAGGAGCGCACCCACGAAAAACATAAGTTTTTTTAAAAAATAAAGTGTTCCCCCTGATTCCCCCCATGATGTCTGATGCCCCCCTGCCCGCTTGCTCACCCGTCCTCCCCCGTCCGCCATGCCATGTCCCTGTTATTCCCCCCGTCCGCCATGCCTGTCCCCGTTCTTCCCCCGTCCGCCATGCCTTGCCCTCATTCTTCCCCCTGTCCGCCATGCTTGTCCCCCGTCCCCACTCATCATGCCTGTCCCCCGTCCGCCATGCCTGTCCCTGTTCTTCTCCCCCCAATTTCTCCTGCTGGGTCCGTTCTTTCCCCCGGCCCCCATCTCCCCCCATGATTCCCCCCCCCAGCCTGATGGGCACAGCGAGCAGCTGGGAAAAGCCACGGACCCTGCTAGACCTTCTGCAGCCCCGGCCTCAGACCAGGGCTGCAGAAAAGCCCAGCCATAAGTGGATCCGCTTATCCCAGTTCAAGGGAGGACTTAGCCCGGCCTGACCCCGGAATCCCCTGTGCGCCATCTGGATGCACAGGAGGGAGACTGGGCCTCACACCGCACTAACTCCTCATCTAGCAACGGCCATAGTGGAATATCCTGCTTGGTGTAGAGTAGGCCCCTGAAAAGTGGCCGTTTCAAACACTGCAATTTTTGATGAGCCACAAAGGCCATAGCTAGACCTAAGGTTTATCCCTGGATCGTCCAGGGGTCAAACCTGTTCATTTAGGTGACACACAGGGGATCCAGTGCTCAGGCAGGTGCGAACCCTGGATGATCCCAGGATAAACCTTAGGTCTAGCTGTGGCCCAAATCTAGTCCAATTTGGTACCTTTGCTTGTAATAAAATTCTTGTCGATTTCCACGTGAACAACAGGTCACGTGTAGACTTCTCAAACTTTGATCATTGTGGAGGACACAAGACTGATGTTGGGTAAATGATACCCAGGTCTGTTTAGGAGGAGGGTTTTTCCTGCTGTGGCACCCCAGTTGTGGAATGATCTCCCTAGAGAGGTTCGCATGGCACCTACATTGTACTCTTTCCAGCTCCAGGTGAAGACCTATTTGTTTTCCCTGTATTTTAGCAATGTACAATTCTAATCTTTTAACTCTGCTGTTTTCAATCTGCATTTTAAACCTGTATTTTAAACATTAAATCTTTGCATTGCTGCTCAGTCTCCCCCCCATTTTCTGTTTGTACTTCTGTATTGTGGTTTTAGATTGTGGTTTCAAGCTTTCATAATATATTTTATGCTGTAGTTATGGCTTTAATTTTTGTGAACCACCCAGAGAGCTACAGCTATTGGGGAATATAGAAATGAAATGAAATAACATTTAGGAAATTGAAACCAAATGCACAGTTTCTAGATGGGAGATACTTGGCTCAGCAATACTACAAACGAGAAGGATCTTGGAATTGTTGTAGATCACAAGCTGAATATGAGCCAACAGTGCGATATGGCTGCAAGAAAGGCAAACGCTATTTTGGGCTGCATTAATAGAAGTATGGCTTCCAAATCACATGCGGTACTGGTTCCTCTCTATTCGGCCCTGGTTAGGCCTCATCTAGAGTATTGCATCCAGTTCTGGGTTCCACAATTCAAGAAGGATGCAGACAAGCTGGATGGGGTTCAGAGGAGGGCAACGAGGATGATCAGGGGTCTGGAAACAAAGCCCTATGAGGAGAGACTGAAACAACTGGGCATGTTTAGCCTGGAGAAGAGAAGATTGAGGGGAGACATGATAGCACTCTTCATATCCTTAAAAGGTTATCACACAGAGGAGGGCCAGGATCTCTTCTCGATCCTCCCAGAGTGCAGGACACGGAATAATGGACTCAAGTTAAAGGAAGCCAGATTCCAGCTGGACATCAGGAAAAACTTCCTGACTGTTAGAGCAGTACAACAATGGAATCAGTTACCTAGGGATGTTGTGGGCTCTCCCACACTAGAGGCCTTCAAGAGGCAGCTGGACAAGCATCTGTCGGGGATGCTTTAGGGTGGATCCCTGCATTGAGCACTGGGTTGGACTCGATGGCCTTGTAGGCCCCTTCCAACTCTGCTATTCTATGATTCTATGAAATAAATAGGTGTGGGGCATGCTGAATTCCACTTAGATAGGAATCTCATAGGGTGGTCTTGGATAAATCACTTTACCTCAGAGGGTGTCAGTATCTGCCTTTTATAGTTTGCTGGGAGTTTCAGTCGGTCTATTTCACTGCAGATCCTGGCAGTTCAACAGAAGTGGGTGAGCAGTGTCCAAACTGGAGCTGATGTTGGGTCCTGTGTTGGCTGCAGCAGACTCTGTACTCACAACCCTCCCCTCCCCTCCCAAAGCAAGATAATGACACAGGCAAGTTCAAGCACACAAGTTTCAGTCCAGTGGAGTTCAGGCTAACACAGGAGTGGTCATGATAATATGCAAAGGCCGAAGGACAGGCAGTTAGTCAGGACCATAGGGTCAGGTTGAGGCAGGTATGGTCAAGATAGCAGACTGTTGTGTTTCCTAGGCCTCCCACTGAGATGTGAGATAATTAAGAGGTCTGCTGTGCAATCCACATAGCTTTGTTAAAGAGCTTAATTAGGGTGACCATATGAAAAGGAGGACAGGGCTCCTGCATCTTTAACAGTTGCATGGAAAAGGGAATTTCAGCACATGTCATTTGTGTATATGGAGAACCTGGTGAAATTCCCTCTTCATCACAACAGTTAAAGCTGCAGGAGCTATACTAGAGTGACCAGATTTAAAAGAGGGCAGGGCACCTGCAGCTTTAACTGTTGTGATGAAGAGGCCATTTCACCTGGTTCTCCATATATACAAATGACACCTGCTGAAATTTTCTTTTCAATACAACTTTTAAAGATACAGGAGCCCTGTCCTCCTTTTCATATGGTCACTATAGCTTAATAAAGCAAGGCAGTTGCCTATCAACTCAAATGGACAATTTCCTCACAGTACCTTTACTGAATCCCTCTCTTAGGGAGGTTCTGAGTTGAAACCTCAGGTGAGTGGCTACCTTGGTGGGCTGCCTTCCACCTCTTCTTACCTCCACCTGCTTGACTCTGCAGTGGACTCTGGGATCTGGCAACGCTGATGTTCCCTCCCCCTCTGACAGAGACTGGGGGCTCATCTACACCAAGCAGGATATTCCACTACGAAAGCGGTATATAAAAGGCAGGAGCCGCACTACTGCTTTATAGCAGCACTGAAGTGCACTGACAACTGTTGGGGCCCATTGACACATCTACACCGAGCTGGATATTGCACTATGAAAGTGGTATGAAAGCCGTGTATGGTATGTATCAATGGGCCCCAATAGTTGTCAGTGCACTTCAGTACCACTATAAAGCAGTAGTGTGGCTCCTGCCTTTTATATACCGCTTTCGTAGTGGAATATCCTGCTTGGTGTAGATGAGCCCTGGGTCTCTTTTCTTCAGTCTCCAAGTTTGATCCAGCCCCTGAAACCTAGGGCATGTCTAGATGAAGTGATCTCCTGGGGATCACCCCGAGATCATCCCTGTGTGTCCACATGACACACAGGGGATCCTGGGGGCAGGGGGATGATCCTTGCCCCAGGATAACTGAGGCGGCTTTAATCCTGGCTTTTCCTGCAGTCTTGGGATCATCCAAGGATGTCTCATTCTGTGTGTAGACTGAGGGGGAGGATCTCGTGATCACCATATCATGAGAACATCCCCCTCCACCCCCTGGTCTTGCGATGGCCCTAGTCACCCACACTAAGGAGAACGAGCCTGATCCTAACAGCAGACAGAGGTCAAAACACAGTTAAGCTATGAAAATTCATGGGATAAATGCCAAGTTCTACATTTAGGAAATAGAAACCAAAGGCACAGTTACAAGATGGGGGATACTTGGCTCAGCAATACTACAAACGAGAAGGATCTTGGAATTGTTGTAGATCACAAGCTGAATATGAGCCAACAGTGCGATATGGCTGCAAGAAAGGCAAATGCTATTTTGGGCTGTATTAATAGAAGTATAGCTTCCAAATCACGTGAGGTACTGGTTCCTCTCTATTCGGCCCTGGTTAGGCCTCATCGAGAGTATTGCGTCCAGTTCTGGGCTCCACAATTCAAGAAGGACGCAGACAAGCTGGAGCGTGTTCAGAGGAGGGCAACCAGGATGATCAGGGGTCTGGAAACAAAGCCCTATGAAGAGAGACTGAAAGAACTGGGCCTGTTTAGCCTGGAGAAGAGAAGATGGAGGGGAGACATGAGAGCACTCTTCAAATCCTTAAAAGGTTGTCCCACAGAGGAGGGCCAGGATCTCTTCTCGATCCTCCCAGAGTGCAGGACACGGAATAACGGGCTCAAGTGACAGGAAGCCAGATTCCAGCTGGACATCAGGAAAAACTTCCTGAGTGTTAGAGCAGTACGGCAATGGAATCAGTTACCTAGGGATGTTGTGGGCTCTCCCACACTAGAGGCCTTCAAGAGGCAGCTGGACAACCATCTGTCAGGGATGCTTTAGGGTGGATTCCTGCAGTGAGCAGGGGGTTGGACTCGATGGCCTTGTGGGCCTCTTCCAACTCTGCTATTCTATGATTCTATTGGGCTGGATCTACACTACTGCTTTAAAGCACTTTAAAGCGCTTTATAACAGTTTTGGAAACGGTATTTGGGGTGTGTCCTGGGCCCCAACAGTTGTCAAAACTGTTACAGAGTGCTTCAAAGCAGTAGTGTAGATCCTGCCCAGATATGTTACACAGTCCAGAAACAGAATCAAGAAGGAATCCAAGGGTCAATCACAGGAGAAGGTCCAGGAGCTGAAAGAGTGGCATTGTTTCCAGCACTGCCTAGGCAGACACTGACAACTTTTAACACCATCCAACTCAAAATAAAGAGTCTCAGCCTGCTTATACGTTTTGGTTTTTCTTAAGGAATCAAAGGAAAGTGAGGTTATGGCCAATGGCTCTTCCTCTCAGGATGCAACAACACAAATGTTATGTTTCCCCTCGGTTTCAAGACACACATGCTATATGTTCATGCTGCTGCTTGGAGCTGCTGCTGCCCTTCGGATGTGTACTTTATAAGTCTCCATGATAATCCCTTTTAATACTCCAGATATAGGAGGGATAGTCTGCCTATCTCACAATTTCATCCAGCTTTCAAGAGCGTCATAATGTCAGTATTACATTGTTGATAATCATTTTCTTAAATGGTGGAGTATTCTTTTAAAAAAGGGCAGACGGGTTGTTGTGCAGCCGTCTGACAAATCACTGCCAAGGTTCGCTTCATCTGTGAGCCAGGTGCAGATGGTGGTGGTAGGAGAAATGGGATCCACTCATTCTGTGCGATTTAGGGAGCTGCCTTATACGATTTCTTGATTCCTTTCTTTATGACATTTTTTATACTACTCAGTAGCCAACGCTTTCTGAGCATTTGGCAACAATTAAAACGATGACTTTGGAAACAATAAAATAGAGGTTAAAAAGAAATCTAAAAGTTTAGAACTACAATATAAAAATAAGATAATCAACAGGAGCAAGCAACAAGACGTTTAAAATACAGCACCAGATAAAAACAAACTTAAAATACTAAAATAGCAGGGAGATTGAAAAGATCTTGACCTGGCGCCAAAACAAGCACAATGTAGATGTCAAGTGAACCTCTCTGGGAAGTTCATTCCGCAACTGGGGTGCCACTACAGAAAAGGCCTTCCTCCTAGTAACAACCCACCTCCTAGTAGCAACTCTAGGAGCACTAGAGGAGGACTACTGAACCTCTCCAGGCAGGTGTACATGAGAGGAGATGATCCTTCAGGTCAGTCCTACCAAGTCAGTATTTTTTATTTCCCACCCTGCCCAATATTGTCTACTCTGAGCTGCAATGATTCCCCTGGGTCTCAGTAAAGGTCTTTCCCACATGTTGCTCCCTGATCCTTCCAATGCGAGATTCAAGGGAGTGAATGTGAGATTTTCTGCATGCTGAGCATGTAAACTACCACAGAATTGTGGTCAGTGGTGTAGTGGTAAATTATGAATATGCAAGTGCTCATCATAGCCACACACCCAAGTAGAGTCCAAATATTCAGGCAGCTGCATTGATCCACATCAATAAACCAGCTCTCGCAATTCTTATCATCAGCAGGAGCAGGTGTTCAGTCAGGCTAATGGGTCTTAATTGCCCATTCAGGATCAAGCCACCCCAAAATAATTTGCATTACAACAGGTAGAATTGCAATTCTCTTAATTTGAGAATTGCAGTACAGAGGGTACCGGGAATTATGAGGGGGTGGCAGAAGATGGCAGTGTTCCTGCTAATAAAAAAGTCTTGGTGCGTCTTCCCTGTGAGCTCTGGCTCCACTACGCCACTGGCTATGGTTCGAGCCCCTTCCATCTCATGCCTGTGGTACTCCCTTGCCCATCTGTATGCGAGAAGAGGACCAGCAAGGCGTATAATGTTCACAAAGCTCTCTTTTGGGGCTTTTGTGATGCGATTCCCCTCTATGAGCCTTCAGAGATGGGCTGGGTCAAAAATGCGAATGAATACAGTATTGTTTCAAATTCTCCAGTTCCCCATGTGGCTAGAAGTTCCTGGATTAGTGCCGGTGCTGGGTGATAGATAGCTAAACATGCAAAAAGCCATAATGCAAATCCTGGTAGGAGTTGGGCTGGAGATGGATGGGGTACTGGAGCAGATCTGAGACTAAAAGGAGTTCACATGTCTAAGAATACAACCTGTAGAATCATAGAATAGCAGAGTTGGAAGGGGCCTACAAGGCCATCGAGTCCAACCCCCTGCTCAATACAGGAATCCACCCTAAGGCATCCCTGACAGATGGTTGTCCAGCTGCCTCTTGAAGGCCTCTAGTGTGGGAGAGCCCACAACCTCCCTAGGTAACTGATTCCATTGTCACACTGCTCTAACAGTCAGGAAGTTTTTCCTGATGTCCAGCTGGAATCTGGCTTCCTTTAACTTGTGGACTGGCCTCCCTAGGCTGCGTGGAGTCAGTGGACTTCCAGATATATACTTTTAACTTTCTTAAAATTTATGCAAATTTATTCATAGGAAAATTCATAAGTTTCTCCTGAGACATATGCCATGCTGGAAAATATATGCGGGGAAAAGCTGAATGGAATAGGGGACAAAAAGCTACTATGTATTATCATAAATTATGTCAATTGTTGTGAACTTCATCATGGAATTATTTACGTATTTTTCCGCATGGTGTGGTGTTTTTTTTTTACTCTGTTTGTGAATGGATGCTGGAATGAATGACAATGCACCATTCACAAAATATACATGGGACTGATTCCACAAAATCTGGACATCCCTAAGGGCAAGCCAGGAAGTTTGCCCAAAGAGCAGATGGAACACAAATTCAGGCAGGAAAGCAGATAGAGAAGCCAGCAGAGGAAGAGAAGTTGATGTGGATCTGGCAGGCAAAGAATGTTGGGAGCGCCACAAGTAAAGCAAAGCGTTCTGGCTATTGCCTGGACAAAGGTCCAAGGCTTGACATATAGAAGCATTTGAGCTAGATCAGGGAGAACCCCATTGTGCCGGAGGATGGTGGAGGACTGCTAAAGCCTGGGAGAAGAAGAATGTCGTTTCTTCTTCAGTTCAGCACGTTAGGGTGGCTCATAAAACAAGTCCTGCAGGATCAGACCAAAGGACAGATACACAGTGCATAGTTAAACTCTGGAATTCACCACCACAAGATGTGGTCATGGCCACCAATTTGGATGGCTTTAAAAGGGGGGTTGGATAAATTCCTAGAGGAGAAGGCTATCAGCGGCTGCTACTCAAAATGGCTAAGTGCAACCTCCAGTATCAGAGGGAGTAAGCCTGTGTGCACCAGTTGCTGGGGAACATGGGCAGGAAGGTGCTTGTGGTCAACAGCTGGTTGGCCCCTGTGTGAACCGAGTGCTGGACTAGATGGGCCCTTGGTCTGATCCAGCAGGGCTCTTCTTATGGATAATCTACACCTGCAGGCATATCAGAACCAAAGAGGGATGCTTCTGAATGTTCCCCGGTTCCACGATCGGCACTCACGGGGCACAAGGCACTGCTGTGTACCACAATTTCAGGAGTGCCGTTACAGGAGCATGTGTGCCCCATTACGCCACTTGCACATGTGGATCGGTGGTGCTGAGCAGACAATGCGGCTATGGGGCAGAGATTTTTTTTAATGACTCATGAGCATGTGACTCATGAGCATGTGCTTCAGTGCAGACGCACAGCAACACATTATTATTATTTATTTATATAGCGCCATCAATGTACATGGTGCTGTACAGAGTAAAACAGTAAATAGCAAGACCCTGCCGCATAGGCTTACATTCTAATAAAGTCATAGTAAAGCAATAAGGAGGGGGAGAGAATGCAAACAGGCACAGGGTAGGGTAAACAGGCACTGGGTAGGGTAAAACTAACAGTATAAAGTCAGAACAAAATCAAGTTTTAAAAGCTTTAGAAAAAAGAAAAGTTTTTAGCTGAGCTTTAAAAGCTGCGGTTGAACTTGTAGTTCTCAATTGTTCTGGAAGAGCGATCCAGGCGTAAGGGGCAGCGGAAGAGAATGGACGAAGCCGAGCAAGGGAAGTAGAGACCCTTGGGCAGGCGAGAAACATGGCATCAGAGGAGCGAAGAGCACGAGCGGGGCAATAGTGTGAGATGAGAGAGGAGAGAGAGGAAGGAGCTAGACAGTGAAAAGCTTTGTAGGTCAACAGGAGAAGTTTATATTGGATTCTGAAGTGAATTGGAAGCCAATGAAGAGATTTCAGAAGTGGAGTTACATGGTCAGAGCGGCGAGCCAAGAAGATGATCTTAGCAGCAGAGTGGTGAACAGAAACCAACGGACTGATGTGAGAATGGGATAGGAACTGTGTCAAATATGCGCTCCTGCACAGAGATATGCTTGTATTATTTTTAAAACACACACACACACTTGGCAGTAAAACTCACCAATACCCATCCAAAACTTGTGGCAACGGTGGACAGGTCCACTCCTGCACACCTCCGATACCCATGCACATGTCCCTCACAGCTGATTGGCTGTTCACTGCACCCAGAATTATGGTAAACAGCAACAAGCTCACAAGGGGGTGGCCACACCGCAAACCTTCTTTGGAATGGCAGCAAGAGAGCCAGAAAAAAAATTGACAAAATCAGTGAGGGATAATCCACGAAAACTGAGAGGTGGAGCTGAGATCACCACAGGAGCATCATGTGAACATCATGTGTCCCGTTAGTGATGTCTGCGCAGCAGTCCTGCAATAAACAGCTGTTGTAGACTCCCCTCTAGAAGAAACCCTGCTGCAGGCCTGTGTTAAGGGCTGTGACAAATATCATCTGGCAAATATTAGGGCTGTGCATGGATCTCCGAATTGCTTTGTGGCCCTATCCGGAACTTTTGGTCGATCCAACCCTCCCCTGCTCTGCTCTGCGGAGCGAGATCCGGAGGGCCGGATTGAGATTTTGCCCCCCCTTCCCCACTTATTTGCCTCCACGGTGGATGGCGGAGGCAGGTAAGTGGGGAAGTGGGGACAAAATGGGAGCCGAATAAGCCCCCCTCCCCCCTGCCCTCTTCCCTGGCTCTGCTGCCGTCGCTGCACGGACTGTGGTGGCGACGGCACCAGTTGAGCCCCTCCCCCCCACTTACCTGCATCCGGAGCTCCGGATAGAGGTGAACCGTTTCATCTCGATCCGCAGCTCCCCCGACCCCATTCGGATCTGCCTTTGGCGGAGGCGGATCGCATCGCTCCGCTCCAGATTCGGGGAACTGAAACAGAGCGGAGCAGCGCCCTAGCAAATATAACAGCTGAGTTACCAACATCTCTGTGGAAGCTGAATTTAACAGTCGCATTTCAACAGTCAACACAGTTTTATGTGCCCTTCGTTCAAAGCCCCTCTTCGGCACACACACTGCGTGCATGTGAAAAAAAGCTCTCTGGATTTGGGGCAGCGAGGTTAGAAGTAGAGACAAATCTTTGATATCTTATCTCATCGCTGTGAAATGCATGAGGCGTTTTGAACGCTGCCACAAGACCTTGTCGATGGCATACACACATAATGAAAGATGAACTGCATACGGCAGATTATCAGTTTTATTCTTCCACTGAACAGTTCGGTTTTGTTTCTGTCGGCTGACCTTTAATCCCCCCGACATGCATTTGGGCCACTCCACTCCTTATCGTGTCTCCCCATGCCTGTCCTGTTTGCCTCAGCCCCTCCGTAAGCACCACCTTCATGTCGACAACAACAGCATGAAAAAAAGATGACATTGAGCGGATGCGGTTCAGCGACAGGAGATAAAAAAAAAAAAAAAGTGAAAATGATGGAGATTCTCAAAGCTTATCAGCCAAATAGGACATCGGATGGAAGAGGGGGAAAAAAGTAATCAGCGTAAAGCTCTTATCAAAATGTCTCCCGGGAAGAGGTTGTTTAAATACATTTATAAATAAATAAATAAATATCGGTCATTGCTCAAGGAAAAAAAAATTATGAGATTATTGGAAAGCAATTTCATCTGAGAGAGATTTGGTATGTTATGAAATGTGCCACAGAGTCTTAGGCCTCATCTACGCTAGGGTGGCCATATGAAAAGGAGGACCGGGCTCCTGTATCTTTAACAGTTGTATTGAAAAGGGAATTTCAGCAGGTGTCATTTGTATATATGGGGAACCTGGTGAAATTCCCTCTTCATCACCACAGTTCAAGCTGCAGAAGCTATACTAGAGTGACCAGATTTATTTATTTATTACATTTTTATACCGCCCAATAGCCGAAGCTCTCTGGGTGGTTCACAAAAAGAGGGCAGGGCTCCTGCAGCTTGAACTGTGGTGATGAAGAGGAAATTTCACCAGGTTCCCCATATATACAAATGACAACTGCTGAAATTCCCTTTTCAATACAACTGTTATTTATTTATTTATTTATTTGTTACATTTATATACTGCCCCATAGCCGAAGCTCTCTGGGCGGTTTACAAAAGTTAAACAGCAAACATTAAAAGTATACAAAATTTAAAAACATAAAAACAACAATATAAAAACAACAGTTAAAGATACAGAAGCCCATTCCTCCTTTTCATATGGTCATCCTATCTACTCCAAGCAGGATATTGCACTATGAAAGCGGTATGAAAGTGGTATATAAAAGCCACTGGGGTGCAATCACACAGCAACACATCCCACACTTCAGCCTTCATGGGTGCCCACCCCAAATCAACAACGCCGGGGCACTTTTCACAGGTGGGAAACATGTTTGCAGAACCGCCCCCTCCATCCTACTTTGGAACTTTTTGAACACTTAGGATGCAATCCCACGCACATGTGATTGAGAGCCTGTCCCATTGAACTCAATGGGGCATACTTTTGGGTTGGCCTGCATAGGATTGCAGTGTTCGTCATTGAGCTGACTAGAGAGGAGGCAACTTTTGGCTAAGTCCCAATGGTGCCCAGGATCTTGTGTGAGATTTCAGTGTTGTTGAACATGTACCCATGCTATGAATAGCAACCTGTATTTATTTTAGATTCATTGCGGCTAGCCATCTTGGAAGTAATTTGGAGGCAATGTGGGATGAACAGGTTTTTAAATAAATAAATAATGTTCCATTCTCACATGCTAAATTGACTATACAGTAGGGTGACCATATGAAAAGGAGGACAGCGCTCCTGTATCTTTAACAGTAATATAGAAAAGGGAATTTCAGCAGGTGTCAATTGAAGAGGGTGAAATTCTCTCTTCATCACAACAGTTAAAGCTGCAGAAGCCCTGCCCTCTTTTGTATCTGGCCACTCTACTATACCTACACTGTACTGCTTTCGTCGCCAGCTGAAGACCTTTTTATTCACTCAGTATTTTAACACTTAATTTTAACTTAAATTTAAATTTTACTGTTTTAACTCTGTATTTTAATCTTATATCAACTTTGCTGTGTGGTTTTATCCTGGTTGCGCTTTTTATATTGTATTTCGTAATTGTGTTTTAACCTGTTGGGTGTTTTACTGTGGTTTTAATTTTTGTGAACCGCCCAGAGAGCTTCGGCTATTGAGCGGTATAAAAATGTAATAAATAAAATAAATAATAAATAATAGTGTAGCTTTAACTGTTGTGATGAAGAGGGAATTTCACCCACTTCAATTGACACCTGCTGAAATTCCCTTTTCTACATTACTGTTAAAGATACAGGAGCCCTGTCCTCCTTTTCATATGGTCACCCTAATACTATACGGGGAAACCCAGATGTAAAAATTGAAAAGAAAACATTTCTGTGGAGGACATGGACAGATAAGATGATTTTTACTTTGGATCAATTAATAGGCTCGGATGATGAGTTTTTGTCCTTTTCAGATTTGTGTGTTAAATATAATTTTCCTGCTATGGCTCAGTGGCAATACTTGCAATTGCAACACTTGCTGGAATCTAGGTTTGGCTCAGCTGCTTTTATAGCTTCAGAGCCTCCAGCATTGTTAGAAACACTTTCAACAGCTGAAGTGACATGTAGATCCCCAACCCATATATATATATGTATGTATTTAATAGCAGCAAGTAAATATGATAACCATAGTTTAAGACTAGATTGAAATAGAGAATTGGAATGACCTATCTTGCCTAAACAATGGACGGTTGCTCTAGCATCTGTATCTGAAGCTTCTATGGATCTTAGGTTACGTCTTATTCAGCAATATTTTTTGTTTCGGGTCTATTGGACTCCACAACGCTTTTTCAATAAGGGTTAGTCTAACTTGCATAACTGTTGGAGATGTAATGCATCTAATGCTTCTTTAACTCATATGTTTTGGCAATGCCCAGTAGTTGCCCCCTTTTGGGAGGAGGTTTATTTATTTATTTATTTATTTATTACATTTTTATACCGCCCAATAGCCGAAGCTCTCTGGGCGGTTCACAAAAATTAAAACCATCATAAAACAACCAATAGGTTAAAACACAAATACAAAATACAGTATAAAAAAGCACAACCAGGATAAAACCACGCAGCAAAATTGATATAAGGTTAAAATACAGAGTTAAAACAGTATAATTTAAATTTAAGTTAAAATTAAGTGTTAAAATACTGAGTGAATAAAAAGGTCTTCAGCTGGCGACGAAAGGAGTACAGTGTAGGCGCCAGGCGGACCTCTCTGGGGAGCTCGTTCAACAACCGGGGTGCCACAGCAGAGAAAGCCCTCCTCCTAGTAGCCACCTGCCTCACTTCCTTTGGCAGGGGCTCACGGAGAAGGGGCCCTGTAGATGATCTTAAGGTCCGGGTAGGTACATATGGGAGGAGGCGTTCCTTCAGATAACCTGGCCCCAAACCGTTTAGGGCTTTAAATGTCAGTACCAGCACTTTGAATCGGGCATGCCAATGAAGTTGTAAAATGACTGGCGTAATGTGGTCTCGCCGGCCAGTCCCTGTTAGTAAACGGGCTGCCCTGTTTTGTACCAGCTGAAGCTTCCGGACCGTTTTCAAAGGCAGCCCCACGTATAACGCATTGCAGTAATCCAAACGAGAGGTTATCAGAGCATGGATAACTGTAGCTAGGCTATCACTGTCCAGATAAGGGCGCAGTTGGTATATCAGCCTAAGCTGATAAAAGGTGCTCTTTGCCACTGAGTTCACCTGTGCCTCAAGTGACAGTTCTGGATCCAAGAGCACCCCCAAACTACGGACCCGATCCTTTAGGGAGAGTGCAACCCCATCCAGGACAGGGCAAACATCACCTTGCCGAACAAATGAACCACCCGCTAACAGTACCTCCGTCTTGTCTGGATTGAGTCTGAGTTTGTTAGCCCTCATCCAGTCCATTACCGTGCCCAGGCACTGGTTCAGAACAGTCACTGCCTCACCTGGGTTTGATGAAAATGAAAGGTAGAGCTGGGTATCATCTGCATATTGATGACACCTCAGTCCACATCTCCGGATAACCTCCCCCAGCGGCTTCATGTATATGTTAAACAGCATAGGGGATAAAATAGAGCCCTGCGGAACCCCATGGCTTAGGAGCCACGGCACAGAGCAATAATCCCCCAGCACCACCTTCTGGAATCGGCCATCCAAGTAGGAGCGGAACCACTGCAACGCAGTACCTCCAACTCCCAGCTCAGACAACCTATCCAGAAGGATACCATGGTCGATGGTATCGAAGGCCGCTGAGAGGTCCAGGAGAACCAACAGGGTCGCACTCCCCCTGTCTCTCTCCCGAAAGAGGTCATCCCATAGGGCGACCAAGGCAGTTTCCGTTCCAAAACCAGGCCTGAAACCCGATTGAAATGGATCTAGATAATCCGTTTCATTCAAGAGTGCCTGGAGTTGTCCTGCAACCACCCGCTCAAGCACCTTGCCCAGGAAAGGGATATTAGCCACCGGCCTGTAGTTGTTAGCATCCTCCGGGTCCAGATTAGGCTTCTTCAGGAGTGGTCTAATTACCGCCTCTTTTAAAGAAGTGGGCACCACTCTCTCTATCAAGGAGGCATTTACAACCTCCTGGACCCAGCCGGCGATCCCCTCCTTATTTGATGTAATGAGCCACGAGGGTCAAGGGTCAAGCACACAGGTGGTCGACCGGACTTATTTATCCTTATAATAAGGATAAACTTTGTACTGAAGCAATCTATAATATGGAACAATGTGCATGTCCTCCTAAATTACCTACTGGCTTCTTGGAAGTTAGCACATGGGCCGGATCTACACTACTGCTTTAAAGCGTTTTATAACAGTTATAAAGTGCTTTAACTGCTTTAAAGCGCTATAAAACTGTTATAAAGCGCTTTAAAGCAGTAGTGTAGATCTGGCCATGGTCAACACAGAGGAATCTTCAGGGCCCTTATGACAACCAAAGACTTATATTATCACATTGGAAGGACAAATTCACACCTCTCATAAAGCAATGGATAGAGGACCTCATAACATTATCAACTTTTGAATGAGTGTTATATAGACACGACTTGCAAGTGGATAAATATATGGATATTGGGTCCGCTTTTCTTGAAACCTTTGTAAAACTCTCCCCCCTTTTGTTTTTAACAGTTCATACGATGGAAATGATGATAATTCTATATACACAATGTATGTTTTCACCACCACCATTTTCCCAATGTATTTTCTGTTTTGTTTGTATTGATATTCACAATAAAAAAAAGTTTAAATTTTTAAAATAATAATAATAAATAAATAAAGCCAAAATGTTATCCAGGAAATCTTACATAGTCAGAAACGAGTAGGGTTCATTACAGAATCTACATCTGTTGGATTCCTCCTTGTCAGAAGAGGAATCCAACAATTAGCAATCAGCACAGGAGACTCAAAGCTTCCAACGATGGCTTCATTGTGCTAAAGGCAAACCTTTCTACAATGCAGATTCAAAGAAGCTCTCAGACTGCTTCAGTAGGGTGACCATATGAAAAGGAGGATAGGGCTCCTGTATCTTTAACAGTTGTATTGAAAAGGGAATTTCAGCAGGTGTCATTTGTATATATGGAGAACCTGGTGAAATTCCCTCTTCATCACAACAGTTAAAGCTGCAGGTGCCCTGCCCTCTTGTAAATCAGGTCACTCTAGAATAGCTCCTGCACCTTTAAATGTTGTGATGAAGAGAACATTTCACCAGGTTCTCCATATATACAAATGACACCTGCTGAAATTCCCTTTTCTATGCAACTGTTAAAGATACAGGAGCCCTGTCCTCCTTTTCATATGGTCACCCTACCTCCAGGCTCTGAACGACTAACCCAAGATCTCTTTTAGGGAAGACGTTCTCTAGGGAAGGGAATTTGCCGACCGTTTTCCTGTGAACACCCATGGTCAAACCTGCCATACAGTTATGCCCCTCTGTTAGGGCGGCTCCCTTCTGTGCTGACTTCTTAGAGTGGCTGTCCTGGCAGAGCATCTTAGGCCTTTCCCTAACTCCACCCACTTTGACTTGCATGTGCTTTAGGATCTCTCAAATCACACCCCTCTTCCTCCTCCTTGGAAATTTGAGTTCTCACCATGGAGGGGGGAGGCAATGACTTGGCCTGAGCCATCAGTTTGTCAAGACCTTGGAGAGACTCTCTTCCATCACCTTGGGGGCTCTGGGTGAAGTTCCTCCCCCGTGCTCTGATCTCGCTCTTCCAACTCTGAGTCAGAATTTGAGTCATCCAAAAACTCAAGGGGCTGGGGATCATCTCTGATCCTTCTCAGATTTGGAGTTTCTGATTTACTAGAGCAGAACTCAAGATCTCAGAATCGAAGGTTCTACCAGAGGTAACCTTTCTGGAATTTTGCATGAACAAATGAAAGAAAATAGATGTTTTTCAATTTGGTTTTGTTTTCTTCTTCGGCATTGCATAACTGCAGGTTTGCACAAGGCAGTTTGGCCTAAAATGTAACAGAGGCCATGGCTAGACGAGGGGGTTGGAGGGTGATGATCTCACAATTTTATGATTGCGAGATCGTCGCCCTCGTCTACACACAGCGCGCGACATCACAGCCACCATTTTGGATTTTTTTTAAAGGAAAAGGAGTGCACGAGCACTCAGATGAAAGGTAGTGTTGTTGTGGGTTTTTTTTTTTAAAAAAACCCTCCCCCTCCCCCCCCGATGGGCACAGAGCTTCTGAGGAGCTCCGTGCCCCATGCCTGGTTCCTGGCTCCTTGAAGTTACTTGTGAGGAACTGGGACAACCCATGACGCCCAGCCACACAAACATCCCTCTGTCCAATTTCTGGGAATCTCTCCTCCTCTGCACACCACAGCTCATCCCACCCTGCAGGACCTTGCAGGTCTCTCTGTGCCATTTTCAGGGGGCTGGAATGGGAAGGAGAAGGTGGGGAGTCGACTTTCAACAGCGATCCATCTCAAATCCAAATCCAACCATTAGAAGCAGCAAAAAATGCATCTTGAGCTTCACTTGAAAAAACACCCAGATGCACCTCTGCCCTGCAAGTTCCCCTGAAGTTTGATCCCAAACTCTCCAGAAAAGAATTAAAAGTGTGCACCACGCACCCAGGCAGTTTCCTCGAGCGTGAACGCTGCAGTAGGTGTTTCCTTAGTATTCAAAAGCTCATGAATATTTCAGGATAATAAATGTCAAATTAAATGCTTAACGATCTTGTTTACACTTAAAAGACCTTGAGAAGGATCAGTTATAAAAAAGAAAAAGCCACACAACGCTTGCTTTTTGTTCAACCGGAACCCCACTCCCACCCCAAGAGAGAGAGGAAGGTAGCTGAAGCAACACTCAAAATGTCTAGTACAGCACAACTCTGTGCAGGTTTACTGAGAAGTAAAGTCTCCCTAGGTTCAATGGGATTGACTCCCTAGTACAGTGATCTTCACTGGTTTTCAAGCAGGAACCACCTTAGCTCCAGGCACCACCAGCGAGGGTCACTTGGGGGGGGGGGCTTTCCTGGGCTGTGGATGTTCTCTCCCCCACCCCACTCTTCATAAATATGTTAGAAGAGACTGAGGGCATTACTAGACGAGGCTCTAGCACGCATTACCTTCCGCAGTCACGTCGAGGCTTCCAGATGACGTTCACGAGGATCCGCCGTTATCCTGTGGTGAAGCCTCTTTCTCCCGACTTTAAAAAAGTGAGTTCTAGTGCGCCTTTTCCTGGCGTCCCACGGTAATTCGGAGTACGTGTGGGAGGATGTGAGGTCACTGTGGTCCGCACTGGGCAGGAAAAGGCGTGCTAAGGGGGAGTGGTCAGCGGCTTCGGTCAAGCCGCCTCCGCCATTTGCGCGCAGTCCGCCAGCTGGGGCAGCGCAGCGGAGCGGTTTTTTTTTTTTACTCCCCCAGTGACAGTTTGCGCAGGAACGGAGGACCGGAAAAGTGGCTGGTGACTCCTTGCGGTGGGCAGCTACCGTGGCCGCATAATGGCGGTGCTGTACGCTGCCTGTTAGTGTGGGTACCAGGCTGGCAGAGGGCAGAGCTGTTTGTGGGCTGCTGCCATGGCTACGGCCAGATGTGGGTTGGCTCCTTGGGATGGGGCAGAGGGCACAGAGGCGGTCATCACTGCCGACACCTCAGAGGCACGATGGGAGATGTAGGCACAGAGTGCCCATGCAGACGATTGACCTCGGGTCATATGACACCCGCCACGACCCCCATCAGGAAGTGAGCGCATCAATGTTGACCCTCAACAGCACCAGCAGCACTTCAGCTGGCACTGGCACTGCCGGGGCCGGCGGCGGCAACACTGACGGCTGCGCAAGTTTGCGGTCTTTCGGACGTGCGCAAACCGTGCAGCGATCGGAAAAAAAAAGCCGCAGCAATCAGGCCGGTGTGGCTGCGCAACCGTGCTCGCGGCGGCAGCAGCACAACCAGCGCAAACTTCCGCCACAAATCGAAGGCAGGTGTGGAGCATGAGGCGTCACGGCTGAACGGGAAAATCCGCTTTCACCGCTCCTCAACGACGGAACACCTGGTAGGTCTAGCAAAGCCCCAAGGGTCCATCCCATCCAGCATTTTGTTCACAAAAAGGCCAACCAGCTGCCAACAGGGAACTTCGAAACACAGTATGACTGTGACAGCACCTTCCCACCCATGCTCCCCAGCAACTGGTGTACATAGGGATACTGCCTCTGATACTGGAGGTAGCACATAGCCATCAGGACTAGAAGCCATTGATAGCTGACTCCTCCTCAAATGTATCCAACCCCCTTTTAAAGCCATCCCAATTGGTGGCCATCGCTCCATCTTGTGGTAGTGAATTCCACAGTTTAACTCTGCGCTGTGTGAAGAAGGACTTCTTTTAACTTGTCCTGGATCTCCCACCAATCAGCTTCATGTGATGACTCTGGTTTCTAGCATTATGAGAGAGAGGGAGAGAGAGAGAGAGAGAGAGAGAGAGAGAAATGTCTCCCTATCTACTTTCTCCACATCATGCATAATTTGGTACTCCTCTGTCACATATACACTTTTATCAATGGGAGAAGAATCATACATTTCAAAGATGTGCAAAACTGAAGCATAGATTTGAAAAAAAAGAAGAAGTTCGCAATTTGATAAGGACTGAAATCATGGTAGATGCATGCTGTAAGATCTGCACATTCTTCAAAACTTTCCCTTGTAGTACAATCCCAATGCTACAATCCCCAAGGTAACCACTGTTGGTAATGATATTGCTCATAGAATCAGGGTATTCCAAGGGAACATTGTGGAACATACAGTCTTAAACTAAAGCAGCCCTGGAAAGAAGTATGTCCAAATCTCTTGCCAGGCTTAAAAGATGGAGGTTCTGTTGTTTTGAGTTGTTCTGTTGCTGAAATGCTCCCATAGATCAGTTTGCCTCCTATGCCTTAATGTTAAACTGAATGTTAAATCCTACACAGCCTTCTCCAATGTTAGTCCAAGTTGGGGAAGCCTATCATAGAACATAAGAACTATCTTGTTGCATCAGGTGAAAGGTCCACTTGATGGAGAGTATCCTCTCTTCAACAGTGGCCTTTCAGGTCCTCTTGGAAACTTGTTTCTTCCTTAGCATGTGGTACTCGGAGATGTTCTCTGTATTTCATACCATCGTAGAATTATAGAATAGTAGAGTTGGAAGGGGCCTATGAGGCTATCGAGTCCAGCTCAACGCAGGAATCCACATCAAAGCATCCCTGACAGATGTTTGTCCAGCTGCCCCTTGAAGGCCTCTAGTGTAGGAGAGACCACAACTTCCCTGGGTAGTTGGTTCCATTGTCGTACTGCTCTAACAGTCAGGAAGTTTTTCCTGATATCCAGCCGGAATCTGGCTTCCTGTAACTTGTGCCTGTTATTCTGTGTCCTGCACTTTGGAATGATTGAGAAGAGATCCTGGCCCTCCTCAGTGTGACAACCTTTCAAGTCCTTGAAGAATGCTATCATGTCTCCCCTCAGTCTTCTCTTGTCAAGGCTAAACATGCCCAGTTCTTTTAGTCTCTTCTCATGGATTTTTAGTTTGATTAGCATGCTGAATAGCTGTTGATAAGGGCCAGAGTGCAGCATATGTGTGCCTGCAAAAGGTCCCAAATTCAATCTTTGGCATCTGCAGATAGGAATGGAAAATGTTGCCCATCAGCACAGACAAGATTGAGCTTGATGGATCATTGGTCTGAACTGGTATCAGACAGCTTCCTATATTCACATACTATCATGGATTTGTCCAATCTTTTTCTAAAGCCATCTATGGCAATGAAGAAAGTAAATGTGCAAGAAATGGACATATTGGTAAGGAATTACTGAGCCTATTGTGAATCCATTTCATTGGAGGAGTTTGAACTCTAGCATTATGCTATTGTATCATATATACATCCCTAATGAACAATTTCTCCTATATGAACCTGCCCAACTATTAAGATTGTCTTTGGGGGGCCTGTCAAGGGTGCCCTCACCTGTGGGAGGTTATGGTGCTTCTTAGAGATGCTTGAGGAATCCAGTTTTTATGAATCCTAAGTCACAAGTCTTTGTGACTTGATCCACATCTCCTGAAGTATTATGAAGATCAGACCAGTGCTAGCTGCAGGTTTTTGAGGCCCTTTAGGTAAGGTACTCTGAATGGGCCCTGTCCCCCCGTTTTCACCCACCCCATGTTTGGTTTTATGGGTCACTCCACACTGGCTGCAAGGGGGAGGGGAGGAGCAGAGAGTACAGTTTCCTGGCTTCGAGCTCAGAGCATTGTCTCTGACCTCAAAGCCAGAAAACCAAAGAATCCTATGATCCCCAGATGCTACCTAGGGGACATAGGATTTGTAGTGATTCTAAGCCCTCCCACCAAGATATGAGACAATAAAGAGGTCTGCTGTGCAATCCACAAAAGCTTTATTCAGTAAATAGACACCTTTTCACACCTGAAGGGAGTGTGAATGCTAGGAGCTACCTTTTAAGCTTAATTAGCCTAACAAAGCAAGGCAGTTGTCTATCAAATAAATGGATGGTTTCCCACCATGCCCAACAGGCTTTTACTGGATCCCTCCTTCAGGGAGGATCTTCAAGCTGTAACCTCTGCCATGTGGTGGAGTGCCCCCCACTTCCTCTCAACTCTGTCCACTTGACGCTGCGGAGGACACATTGGGATGTGTCAATTCCAATGTTCCTTCCCCCAATGACAAAGACTGTGTTCCCAGGGGGAGAGAGGAGTGGGAAAATGATCTCTGAACCTGGGCATCCTGTTCAATAAGCTCCTGGGGAGATTCCTCCTTGGAGAATTTCCTCCCACACTTCCTATCTTAGTTCATCTCCTTATTCAGCCTCCAATTCAGAATCCACACCAGAGAAACCAGGGCTCATCCTGACAGGATTGCTCCCTAAATGTGATTTTTTTGGGGTGTGTGTGTGCCAAAATAATAATAATAATAATAATAATAATAATAATAATGATGATGATGATGATGCAGATCAATATAGAAACAGGATGTAACAGACTTATGAGTGAACACATGTGAAAATGTCATAGTTGGGAAAGAGTCTTGATCCGTCCATATGTAGCATCTTGTTTGCTCAATATCCATCTAATTGTCCATCCCATTGACACCTTCTTTGCTTTGCTTTGTTTATTATGATGTATTTTATGTTTGTCAATTTAACTGTTCATCGCATAGAGAATTTTAGTTACTGGGCAGCCTAAATAAATAAATAAATAAATTTGATTGCTTGGAGATGCAGGCCAAAACACTGCTATTTTATATAGGCTTTTAGAAAGGTCAAGTGCCCCTTGAGTATACCTTTTCTTGCTGTTTTTACACTTTAATTTTATTTATTTTTTGCTGTCGATAGATGTTCTCAATCCATGTTTTGCGGCTGCTTGTTTTTTTCTGGGATTTGTATGGCTTTTATATGTGTAATGTTGTTTTACTTACATTGTAAAGGTGAATGATTTATAGATCCAAAGAGAAACTTGGATTTGTGGTACAAGGAAAAGAAATATTTAACAGAGAGGTCCTATAGTTCTTTGAGGAAGGCTTGAATGGGTTGGGAAAGGAATGGGTTAAATATTGCGGACTGAATGTTTTGGAACGCAAATTATTTTATTGCACTTTTATAACTCAAAATAAAAATATGCAAATGAAAAAAAAGCTGTAAGCACAAATACTGAGATCAAGAAGTCTGTCTATCTGTCTGTCAGTTGGTTTGTCTATCTGTCTATTGATCGATCTATCGATCTATAATCTAATCTTCATTAATAATCATAACGACCTTTTTGGTATGGCTTTTTGGAACTGCGACTGGCTGAATGGTAGAGATAAATGAAATAACACTGTAAACGAGATTGAGTTTGTGAGCTTGTCCTGTCAGGGAACAGGAGTCTTTCTTAATCTCTTCATCTGTGGCCTTCTGTCATGGTTTTCGGGGCTGTCGAAAAGTGTAGTCGTGTAACGGAGTGAACCTCCAGTAAGACGCAGCATGCCTTTCTGTTCTCAGAATGCATTTCATCTCCCCTGGATGACAGAGCATGGCGTTGCACGAGATGGAACTGATGGTTTCTCTACCTGATAATTTGTTGAACTCTGCTGTGGCTGAAGTATCATAATTTCAGCTCAGCGGTAGGGCCTTCGCTGGTGTGCTCTGCTATTACAAATCAGGAAGATGGGTGCTTTGGGAGGCTCTAACCTACCCTCCCTAACCTGGTGCCCTACAGTTGAGTTGGACTACGTTTCCCATCATTCCTTGGCAGAATAGCTATTCAGCAGGCTAGCTGGTAATTCTAGGAGTTGCATTCCAACACACCTGGTGTGCCCCATGTTGAGGAAGGCTGTTCTACAGTATGGGTGAATTCAGATGATAATAATAAATAGTAACAATTATTTTATGACTTCCTCCACTCTGCCCCCTTCCTGTGTTGTGTGTCAAACTTGAGATTCCAAGCTCTTAGGGCAAGTGACCTGTCCTCTTATATTCTGTAAAGCAGCATGGATACCAATGGAGCTATATAAATAATACAATAATGATGGCTTCTACATGAACTGCAGAATGAACACATACCTCATCATTTGTGATGATATTTTGGAATGTTATCAATAAGAACATTGATAACATGGAGACTGGAGCAGGCAGGCACCATCAGAGCCTGCTTCAGTTGGACCCCCCCCCCCACAGGGCTAACTGCCATCTTCACCCTGTGGGGAAGAAGGAGCTGTTGGTTTGCCCCTCCATTGGGAGATGAGAGGATGGAGCAGGGCCTTCTCACCAGCCTAAGCAGTCTCCTTAATTTCTTTTTATTTTCTCCCTCTTCCCTCCATACACTTTTCCTTGTGTGTCATGTCTTTTTTTTAGAATGTAAGCCTGAGGGTAGGGACTGTCTTTTTTATTGATACATTGTAAGCCGCTCCGAGAGCCTTTTGACTGAGGTGCGGGATAAAAATACTCTAAATAAATAAATAAATAAATAAATAAGAACATAAGAACACGAGAAGTGCCATGCTGGATCAGACCAAGGGTCCATCTAGTCCAGCACTCTGTTCACACAGTGGCCATCCAGCTGTCAAACAGGGACCAACAAAGTAGGACACAGTGCAACAGTACCCCCTACCCATCTTCCCCAGCAACTGGTGCACACAGGCTTACTGCCTCAAATACTGGAGATAGCACACAACCATCAGGGCTAGTAGCCATTGATAGCCTTCTCCTCCAGGAATTTACCCAACCCCCTTTTGAAGCCATCCAGATTGGTGGCCATCACCACATCCTGTGGCAGTGAGTTCCATAATTTAACTATGCACTGTGTGAAGAAGTACTTCCTTTTCTCTGTCCTGGATCTCCCACCAATCAGTTTCATGGGATGACCCCTGGTTCTAGCATTTTGAGAGAGGGAGAAAAATGTCTCCCTATCCACATTCTCTACACCATGCATAGTTTTATATACCTCAATCATGTCTCCCCTTAGCCTTCTTTTTTCCAAGCGAAACAATCCCAGCTGACGTAACCTTCCCTTGCAGGGGAGATGCTCCAGCCCCTTAATCATTTTAGTTGCCCTTTTCTGCACTTTTCCCAGCTCTATAATATCTTTTTTAGGTGTGGTGACCAGAACTGCACCTAGTATTCCAAGGCCATAGCTAGACGAGGACCTATCCCAGGGATCATCCCTGTGCACTCACATGATGCACAGGGCATCCCAGGAACAGGGAGGGATGATTCCTCCCTTTCCCTGGGATCTTGCCCTACCCTTTAAGTGCTCTTTTTCTGTGGTCTCAGGATGATCCTGAGACCGCAGAATATGTGGGTGTGCATCGCGGTTTGTCCCAGCTCCTCGCGAGTAACCCTGAGGAGCTGCGAACCGTGCATGGGGCACAGAGCTCCTGAGGAACTCTGTGCCCATCAGGGATGGGGGGAGCGAGGATTTTTTTTTAAAAAAATACACCTCACATTTCGGTGCTCGAGCGCTTGTGCACTCCTTCTTCATTAAAAAAAAAAACCCGAAATGGTGGACACGACGTCCTCTTTCTTCCTGGATGTCACACGCCACATGTAAACAGAGGGGGGACGAACTCACAATCATAATATCGCGAGATCCTCACCCCTCAGTCGCTCTAGACCCATAGGTCTAGCTGAGGCCAAAGCAGGGCCGGTGCCAGACTATTTTGCGCCCTAGGCAAAGTGAGCTACTTTCACGCCCCCCCCCCAAATGCCAACTTTGATTTTTAAGAACAGATGTTTCCTGGGAAAAATAAGAAGCACAAAACTTGAAACTGCTAAATTTATTTTGAAGTGCAAGAAATACGTCATGCCAATTACATCAAACAAATTGGAAAGGAACGTCTATGGGTCTAAAATGTATTATTTAATAGGAATATCACCTCCAAAGCATCCCCCCCCCAACTCACACGTGCGCGCGCACACACACTCAGCATCACTCACTCCAAACAAACACACGCATGAACATGTGCATTCACTCAAAGACCCCATTCACTCCATTCACCCATACATTCTCTCTCTCTCTCTCTCTCTCTCTCTCTCTCTCTCTCTCTGTATGTCTCTCTGTCTCTCTCTCTTCCGGGCACGTTCTAGAAGTCTGAACGTGGAGCCGCCCCACCCCCACCCCAGTGTCCCTGGCTTTGCTTCGGCTGGGCGGGCATGGGGCGCCATCTCGCCCGCCCAGGCCCAGCTGAATCCTCGGGCCGGGCTGGATCACAGCCAACGCGCGTGAGTGCTGCGCTGTGCCCGGTGCCCCTCTTAGCTTGGCGCTTTAGGCGGCCGCCTGAGTGGTCTCTAGGGTAGCACCGGCCCTTGGTATCTCTGGTGTATCTCTGGTTTTGTTTGTGGAACATCAAAGGGTAAAATGTGCACATACATTCTACAGATGTCTGAACCTATTGATAGGGATGGATAAGGAATTCACAAGGTTCACATTTTAATGTATGGTTACCCGATTCACACTGTCCCGAATGGAACAGACCCCAGAAAACTAGTTGCTGTCAGAAATCGAGGCATTTCCTTCACCTTTTCACCTTCACCTTAGCTCCAGTTAATTGGATGCATGATCAATGTGGTTGCTACCCCTGTTACTTCATCCCATCTCGTGCCAAACCTGTTTGATGCAGTAAACTCACTTGGGAGAAAAGATTAAAGTGGAAGAAGTTGTGACGTGTAAGAAAACGTTGCAGTACCACCTTGCTTGGTTCCTGGCAGTCCATCAGACAAACATTCATCTAGGATGTTCTAAGCTGTTTGAGGTTCAAGCACCCCCACCCTGCAAACCCATCCCCAATTTTCTTTATTTCTTTTCCAGCTCTTATACTTCATTACTACTAAGCATGCTCAGTCCTTAGGGGGCTTATGTTTGGAGGTGGGTGGGTTTTTTCCCCCTTAGGTGTTCCTTTGAAAGAAGTTTTGATTTCTTCTGTCCTCAAAGATTCCCTTAGCATGCAAAATACCTCTCTCTCTCTCTCTCTCTCTCTCTCTCTCTCTCTCTCTCTCTCTCTCTCTCTCTCAGCTCCATTTCTGTTGTCACTCACCACCTGAGTTTGCTATTAGAAGGTGTTTCAGACCACTATTTTATTTATTTCATTTCATTTCATTTCTACACCATCCAAAAGCCAAAGCTCTCTGGGCAGTTCACAAAAATTAAAAACATATAAAAATTAAAATAGCATAAATTATAAAATATGGAAGCTTAAAACCAGAATTTAAAAGTACAACCGGAATAAAACCGAGCAGCAATGCAAAGGTTTAAGATACAGATTTAAAACAGCAGAGCTAATGCTAAAATACTGAGAAATAAAAAGGTCTCCACCTGGCGCCAAAAGGAGTATAACAGAGGTGCCAGGCGAATCTCATTCCACAGCCAGGGTGCCACTGCAGAAAAGGCCATCCTCTTGTTAGCTACATTTCCATTGGAAGAGTACCTCAGAGAAGGACCCCCTGAAGATGATCTTAGAGTCTGGGCAGGTACAAATGGGAGGAGGCATTCCTTCAGATAGCCTGGACCCAAGCTGTTTTAGGGTTTTGAATGTTAATATCAGCATTTTGAATCAGGCCTGAACATGGACTGGCAGCTCGTGCAGCTGGAAAAGTGCTGGCATAATGTGATCATGTGGGCCGGTCCCCATGAACAATCTTGCTGCCCTGTTTTGGACCAGCGGAAGTTTCCGGACCATTTTCAAAGGCAGACCCACGTATAATACATTGCAGTCATATGCGTGCACAGAACATTTCGTTAGGGTGTGCACCATGGATATTTTTTTTTTTGAGGTGATCATTTATTGAATACTCAATCATAAAGGGCAATATTTGTATCCATTTAATTATTACTGTAGGCACTGAGGTGCTACTCTGCATTCAGCTTGCCTGACTGGGGGTGGGTGGGGTGCTGTTGCAGGTGAGGGGGGGGAATGAGGAGATGCTCTTCGAGCCCCAGTATTGGTTGGACTTTGTGGTGACATCGGCCAGAGGATGGGCTTACGAGGTGATACTACCCTTCGGGGACCCTCCTCCTGGCCTCTTTGAAGTGCAGCTCCCAGCAAAGAGACTCTGAGCAGAGCGGAATAACCGAGGGCAGCTAGAGGACAGTTCCTGTGGCGTCTGGATCCCCCTCAGTATCCCCACTCAATGGCCCCCTCAATTCAATGCTTATTGCTTGAGATATTAGGGTGTGCCTGGGCACACCCGGCACACCCCTTGCGCATAGCTATGATTGCAGTAATTCAGACGAGAGCTTATCAGAGCATGGCTAACTATTTATTATTTATTTATTTATTTAGAATATTTATATACCGCTCCCCGTTGAAAAATTTCGGAGTGGTGTACAAGATAAAATGAAAATAAAAACAGAATAGGACAGTTAAAACAAAATTTAAAAGAAGCAAAAACAGATTCAAGGCTGCATATGAACTATGACATTGTGGCCAGCCTCCAGTGAGGTGTGGCGCCAGAATAGCAGTGTTGTACATGATACGACTCACCCACGCGAACATGAATTTGCTTCTTCATTCAGTACCGAGGCAGTGTGGGATAGAGCCATAGGAAAGTGGCAACATTCGGGTAATGCACGGACTGGCTCTTGACTCCAGGAACGGAGAGTGGTTCGGATCTTTGGCATTCGGCCAACCCATGATTCTCTTTCTCTCTGTTATTTTTTTTTAAAGTTTTATTTTCAGACTTGCAGTTTAAGAAAACGGGAAACGATAAAGAGAAAGATAACTCATGCTAATGAACTTCCCGCCCTCCCCATCCAGAGCAGCAACAGAGAAGCCTTGCTGGAATTTTAATTAGCCTCCCATCGGCATGTATATCATCCATAATATCTCATGCTGTTCAGAGACCACAGCAGGAAAACGAGTTTGGGGAAAGTGGCACAAAGTGGAAAGTTAGCTGGGGCTGCCCTATATTATGGGATGGCGGCATCAACTGGAGAGAGTTTGACGCTGCTGCTGCAGATGCTTTCTCTGCCTTCTGCTTGTTTCCTTCTCATTGTTGATTGCCCTGATTTATTTTTCTTCTTCTCCCGAGTTTAAAGCTGTCTACGGGTCCAATCGCATGAGCTTATAATAATTTCGAAAGACCAGATTCTAAAATGAAGGATGATTTGGATGGCTTTAAAAGGGGGTTGGATAAATTCCTGGAGGAGAAGGCTATCAATGGCTACCAGCCCTGATGGTTGTGTGCTATCTCCAGCATTTGAGGCAGTAAGCCTGTGTGCACCAGTTGCTGGGGAACATGGATGGGAAGGTGTTGTTGCACCATGTCCTGCTTTGTTGGTCCCTGGTCGACAGCTGGTTGGCCACAGAGTGCTGGAGTAGATGGACCGCTGGTCTGAACCAGAATGGCACTTATGTTCTTATCCTTTAAAAATATATCTTGTTACTGAACTGTGCTCAATGGCCCACGTCCTCTCTGTATGCCCATAGGTATTCCAAGCAGGAACCAGTGCCATCATTTGGTTGGGAGGGTGGATGGGGGTGGGGAAGAGAAGACAACCCCATGCAGGAAGTGAGCACCACCCCACGGACAACTTTTACCATGCTTCTTCAAAGCCACATGCTGCAAGTCCGCACCACTCAGTTTGTGGGATGGAGTTTCCACCTAAGTGTTGTCCGAATGTGGTCATAGTGTTATCCTCCATGAATATGCCGTGGGCAAATTCATTGTCCTTTTTGAAAGCCATTCATTAGGCAAATTAAATCATGCAAATTAAGCCTATATGCACAAGCTGTTGTTTATGAATTTTATTGCCTGGTTTTCCTTATAAAATAATACCAAAGCAGGGTACAACCAATAAAACACAATAAAATAACACATCAGCCAAAAACATAATCTAGCCTTAATCCAATCTGTTTCCCCCCCCCCCTTTCCATTAGTTATGGGGAGCACCAGAAAACTATATAGGCAATCTTCTGAACAGGTCTGCAGAAGATTTACTATTGTTATTTTATAGCTGAGATTCTAAGAAAGTTGTGAACACTACAGTCCTAATTCCATAGCTTTCCTGGGCTTTTGCAAAAGAACTGCATATACACAGGCCCAAAATCACCTTCCTGCAGTCCACTCCTATTTCTGTTTGAGGATTCATTTTGTGTCTGCGGCTTTGATTTCCTAGAATATGTTTTGGTCTTTCCTCCCTATGGCTTGGTATTTACACAAAAATGGCGGCCAATATTCACACAAGGAAGTATTCCATGAATATCTTTTTAAAAGCAAATGGCAGGTGCAGGGCCCGCAATCTGAACTATGAAATGAGAATGTCATTATCTTGTTGTTCTGATGAGTAACTGATAGGCAACCTTTGCCTTGTCAGTCATGCAACCTAAGCGAAGAGACCACATACACAGTTGGGGTCAAGAGATAAGTATGTTATCTGGAGATATCCGGCATGCTCAGTCAACAGACAATACACAATGTGCGTAGGAGCGCACCAATGGAAAAGGTAAGGCTGGTTTTTTTAAAAAATAAAAGGTTCCCCACTCCCCTTGCCCCTGATTTCCCCCCAATGTCTGATCCCCCCCTGCCCGCTTGCTCGCCCGCCCGTCCTCCCCCTGCTCACCATGCCTGCCACCTTCCTGCTTGCCCATCCCCACTTGCCATGCCCACCCGATCACACGCTCGTCATGTCCCTGCTCACCATGCCCGCCCCCTGCCCGTTCATCATGTCTGATGCCCCCTCCGCGCCCCCCCCGTCCGTAATCTCCCCCTCCTGGCTCCGCTCTTCCCCCCCATCTCTCCTGCCGGGTCCGCTCTTTCCCCTGGCCCCCATCCCCCCCCCCGTGATTCCCCCCATGGCCCGATGGGCACAGCGCTCCTATGGAATGCTGTGCCCAGTGCGCGGCTTCTCCTGGCTACTCGTGAGTAAGCGAGCAGCCGGGAAAAGCCATGGACCCTGCTAGACCTTCCGCAGCCCCGGCCTCAGTCCGGGGCTGTGGAAAAGCCGGGCCATAAGCGAATCCGCTTATCCCGGGTCAAGGGAGGACTTAGCCCGGCCTGACTCCGGGATCCCCTGTGCGTCATCTGAATGCACAGCAGGGAGACCGGGCCTCACACCGCGCTAACTCCTCGCCTAACAATGGCCTATGATTCTATGAATGTTTCAATAAACTCATATAGTTAAGTTAAACTTGTCATTAGATTTGATTTTTCGCTGCCAATTGTGTTCGTAGGCAACCAACTGGTTATCTATAATTGTAAACTGCTTTGAGCGTCATTTTCTTGGTAGAAAGGTGGGCTACCAATCAAATAAATAAATACATTTCCCCCCATACACTAGCAGCTGTTACTGGAAATAATTTTGTCCAAGTATTTACATTTTTAAATCCTGCTCAATGCGCTACTGCTGCTTCAGTACCTTTACCCCGGCTCCATTCTCCTCTCTGAATCCAAGCTAATCAATGATCACAGGATGTATGGGGTTACATCACAGAACTATGTAGCCAATCAGATTAAGGTATGTGTTGGCATTACACAAGGCAAAATGAGGGCAACAGAGAGAAAAGGCAATGCTTCCAGGATTAGTTAAATGGGCATTTCTAAATATAATGCAGTGAACGGGAGTGACAGCCAATCAGAATGGACTATATTATTACATCACAGTAAGTAAGTTAAGGCCACTGGGAGAAGAGATGTGAAGGTGTTAAAAACGCACAGAAAAAAAAAAACTTGAACAATTAGGGGGGGAAATCCACCCGGAAACCAAATTTCCAAAAACATCCTTTTAAAAAAATTGTTTTCATTTTAGCTCTCCGCATTTTTATTCCCTGCCCCCGCCCCCAGGCCTTCACACCTCTAATCAAGAGAGAAAATGAGGATAACCTAAGTGGATATATATATATATATATATATATATATATATATATTTGCAAAGCATGCCCAAAATGATAAAGAAAATTAATAAAAAGAAGGAAGATATTTCTTGATCGCGCTAAAAACGTTCATTAAAAATGGTATAGTTTCAGCTCGCTCCTAATCGTAACGCATGGCAACCCACGATCAGTTTGCATATTAACTGCAAGATGGAAATACTGTAGTTTCGGCACAAGATGTTTGTAAAACGTTGAAGGCCATCAGTTGTTTTTCGTTTGCGAATCTACTTCCTTTCAGCCTCACTTCATCCTGAAAGCGTTTTCTTTCAAGGATAAATGTAAGATGAGTCTGCACTGTAGCCTAACCTGAGTACTTGAGTTCGCATGGGAACAAAGTCTAAATAAATACGAACAGGTAGAGTGGATTATTAGTTCATTCCGTGCATTAAATGAGGTCATAAGCCAGAATAATTTTTTTTTTAAAAAAATAAAGTTTGTTCCTACATGTCATAATGAGAGAAGTCACTTTCCAATAGTACAGCCAGTAATTAGTCGGGGTGGTGGTGGTTTAATGCTTTGGGGTAAATTTTGCCCTTGAATGCACACATATGGCTCCACTTGGCATTAATAGGAGCCATACGGATGTCCAAGGACAACAATTAACCTGCAGGAGGAGAGACAGGGTAAAGGGAAACAGAAAATCGCAAGTCAAGTTGGCATTCGATGCTCTGCATAGCTCACACAAAGACACAGGTTTATTTGTTTGTTCTTTAAATTCTTGCAGCAAGGAGAACGTATGGAGTCATGGAGGAAAAGAACAAAAAGAGAAGGGAAAAAAGAATGGAGAGAAGCCATTTTAGATCATTGCCCTATTTCCTGTAACGGAGTGACCCTTTCAATCCCAAGGCATCCCAGTCAAACAAAATGGGATGCAGTATGGTAGCTAATGGGGGTGTGCTCCGCTCTGTTTCGGGGGTCTGGAAACAAAGCCCTATGAGGAGAGACTGAAAGAACTGGGCATGTTTAGCCTGGAGAAGAGAAGATTGAGGGGAGACATGATAGCACTCTTCAAATACTTAAATGGTTGTCACACAGAGGAGGGCCAGGATCTCTTCTCGATCCTCCCAGAGTGCAGGACACGGAATAACGGGCTCAAGTTAAAGGAAGCCAGATTCCAGCTGGACATCAGGAAAAACTTCTTGACTGTTAGAGCAGTACGACAATGGAAGGGAGGTTTCAAGAGGCAGCTGGACAGCCATCTGTCAGGGATGCTTTAGGGTGGATTCCTGCATTGAGCAGGGGGTTGGACTTGATGGCCTTGTAGGCCCCTTCCAACTCTGCTATTCTATGATTCTATGATTCTATGATCCCCGGATCCGAAGTGGAGTGTGCCGATCCGGACCTCTGAAGCCCGGTTCCGGAGTGGATCGGGAGAGATCCGGAGCAGTTCAGAGCGGTTCGGAACAGTCCGAAGTGATTTGGACCATTCTGAAGCTCTGGACCTAGGTAAGCGGGGGAGGGGAGCTTACATGGCACCCCTGTGTGGGGACAGCGGCAGAGCCAGAAGGTCTGGATCGGGATCCGAAGCAATTCGGGGGTGGTGGTGGTGCACAGCCCTAGAAGCTACAGATAGGGTGACCAGATGGAAAGGAGGACAGGACTCCAGTATCTTTAAAAGTTGTGTAGAAAAGAGGATTTCAGCAGGTGTCTTTATTTATTTATTTATGTATTTATTTATATATTGCACTTATATACCGCTCTCATAGCCAGGGCTCTCTGAGCGGTTTACAGAAATTCTAAAATTAAGATTAAAACGAGTATACAAAATTTAAAATTCTAAAACACAGAACATACATACATAAAGCATTAAAAACTGTTAAAAAACTAAACATGTGGGTGATTAAGATGTGCCGCCATATGCCTGGGCAAAGAGGAAAGTCTTAACCTGGCGCTGGAAAGATAGCAGCGTTGGTGCCAGGCGAGCCTCGTCAGGGAGAGCATTTCGTAGTCTGGGGGCCACCACCGAAAAGGCCCTGTATGACAGAAATGGCGGCTCACTATGAGGACGGGCAGCTGCTGGAGCCGTTCATCAGGTGCGTGGCTGTTCTGTGTATGGGTCTGCGAGTGCCCTGCAGGTCCATGAGTGAGGTCTGGGGGTCCAGGCGCGGGGAGTCTACCAGACTCCCACACCCGGTCAGACACTCATGACATCCCTAGGTGTGATGCAAGCCCAATTGAGGAGGGAATGCTGAAAGAGGGGTCCGCCTGCCTTGACAGTTCATACTTGCTGTAATTTGAACAGGGATGCTTGCATAGTTGATCACCCAGCCTTGCCCAATCCTTCGTATGGCATCAGGAAAACAGAGCCAAACACTCCCACCTACACTGGGCACAGTCTGTGTGTTTAATGACTGGTGTACCCGTCGTATCAGGCTGCTTCTTTGCAATTCCAATGAAAAGTCCAAGCGCAGGGACCTGGCCCGTTCTGGGCCTAGTCGAGATCAGACATTTTTGGGCAGTGCAGATCATGCCTGGGGAATTATTTGTACTATTCTGTATTGATATTTGGTCCGATATGAGCAGGTCCACTCAACTCTAATAACAACGATCTGTTCATGCAAGGTTTTTATTCTCATTCGGGATGTGAGATGCTCATGCATAGGATGGCCATTTATGGATCACCAAAACAGGGGAGAAACGTGTCCACAAATTTGCTTAGTTTTTTTTTTAAAAAAAAACCTGCTAATTTATATGCATGGATATACATTTAGGAATGGTTATTATAATTTCCATAGAAATACAGTACATCTCACCATAGTGTGGAAGACTGTCACCAGGTTACCTGTGCAAACACCTGCTCAGTCCGCTATCCAGGTGTTCACTGTGGATGGGCAACAGTTGTGATGGCTCTTTAAACTAGACTTGGATTGGTCAACCCTTCAAATGGAGGATGCCTGCAAATACATGGCAGTCCTCTGCCAGCCCTTCAAACAGAGAACTGTGCTCTGTAAAAGAGGACACATGGACACCCTACAAACGCAGCAGATGCAATACATGAGAGCAGAGGTTTTCCTTTGGAGGCCAAATGGCACTTCTGCTAAGATCCCAGAGTGCAGGACACAGAATAACAGGCTGAAGTTACAGGAGGTCAGATTCTGGCTGGACATCAGGAAAAACTTCCTGTTAGAGCAGTATGGCAATAGAACCAGTTACCTAGGGAGGTTGTGGTCTCTCCCACACTAGAGGCATTCAAGAGGCAGCTGGACCACCATCTATCAGGGATGCTTTAAGGTGGATTCCTGCATTGAGCAGGGGGTTGGACTCGATGGCCTTATAGGCCCCTTCCAACTCTACTATTCTATGATTCTATATTGGGTCGTATGCCTCCACCCACCTCATCAGCGTTTAAGAACACAAGTAAGCTGACAGCAATAGAGTTCGTAATTTCAAGTCCCCCTGAAATTTGTGAGACCAGAACCTTGTCTTGATTGCACCTAGAATATATTGATCAAAGCTCAGCTCCTTTCTGACACTTGCAAACCATGGGCTGAGTGTCAGGAACTGTACAACAGCACTATTTAAGAAACCACCTATTCGTACAAAAATAAATAAATAAAGAAAATGAAAAGAAAAAAAGTACGATGCTCTTCAAAAACTGCTTTGCTTTCACGTAATCCTGTAGAACATGTACAGACAGCATTTTAGAAAACCAGGCCGCTTCTTTGAGGCGTCTAAATATGGATTGTGGGATCTAATTTTAAAAAGTCCTTTTGTTTACAACAAAAGCTAGGAACACAGAATGAGGTGCCGTTGATGAAGACGTATGAGCCCCAAAGAAAGAAGCGGAGGACGTTCAGATATCTCCGAAACATATTCCCAAACAATCACTTCTTATAACTAAGCCTTGAGCTTTATATAGTTTTGTCATCTATAGCTGTGTGGTTCCTCTGAGGTTTAGTTCATTTTCCATTTCTTTACATGTTCTGCTCTAAACAAAGCAAGTTGTGATCACATACCAAACATATGGCATCCTCTCAGCTTTCAGGAAGCCCTCTTAGGATACTAAAGTTGACCCCGACAACTTGCATTAAAGCCAAAACCAGTGGACTCCAACGGCTCCGATTTTGGTGGGGTGGTGAATCCATTCTGGGTTCTGTCAGAACCAGCCAGAGCTCTAAAGGAGCTCTCCAATTTACTGAACCTGACCAACTATAGGTTCAGCACTTTGGATAGCTCTTTTAGAGTTCTAGCTGGTTCTGACTGAAACTCAGAATGGATTTACAGCCTCACTGAAATTGGAGCCAGCATCCCCCATTGACCAAAATCATGGATATAAGAACATCATCAGACAAGCATTTTATAGCATGCATATTACTGGGCACACATGGGGCTTGTCATCCTGGATCGTCCCAGGATCATCCCTGTGCGATTCTTCCCACAGTCTTGGAATCATCCTGAAACCGTGGGATGTGTGGGTGGCTGTCCCTGTTTCGTCCTGGCTCGTCACAAGTAAATGCAAGGAGCCGGGAACCGGGCATGGGGCACGGAGCTCTTCAGGTCCTCCATGCCCATTTGGGGGTGGGGGGATGCAGGAGCAGGGTTCCCCCCTTACCTTTGGTGGAGGAGCACCCGTGCGCTCCATTCCTGTTTGTTTGTTTTTTAAATGGCGGCCGCGTCATCCTTCCAGGACATCACACAGCCGTCTGGACACCCAGGGAGGATCGCGGAAGCCAGTAAGTCCACGATCCTTCCCCTACACCCTTGTGGTGTAGACATGCCCATGGATTTTTGCGGTTCCTAAATAGAACTGAGGTAAACCAACATTTTATGTAACATATTCATTATCAAGTGTAAAAACACAGTAATCGTTTACAGAAACAGAACAAGTTGTTTATAATAACTGAGCATAAATAGTTTGCAAGAAACTAAACAAATTGTTTACAATAGTTTATATAAACTGAACGATGACAGAAGAGTTTGCATTGATCGGGTTGTGTGGGGACCCCCCCAATCCACTCTGGATCCAGACCTTCCGGATCGGGTCCGAACCGCTTTGGATTGATCTGAACCGATCTGGATCTGGAGCTCTGGATTGACCCAAAATGTGGTTTGACCCAAAATGGCATCCAGAGCTTTGGATCGACCTGAACCGATCTGAGCCGATCCGGACCTCTCCCGACCCGATACGGATCCAAATTTAGGGGGTTCGGGTCAGCCCGATCCACACTGGATCCAGAGATCTGGAACAGAGCGGAGCACAGCCCTAGTTTGCAATAACTGAGCAATGAGCAGAAATAGTTTGCAATAACCGAAGAGGACAAACGCTCTGCCATGAAACAGGCCAGCTCCAACCTGAAGAAAAATTATGTCTAGATTGTGTCTTGCTAATATCTGCCCCACCATGCAACTTTTTTGTCATTCAGAATAGATTGCTAACGTAACTCTTCATCTACATTTCTTTCTATATCGGAAACAAAATGTAAATATTGCACATCACAGTTCCCTTGATATGTTAGAATTTGTTCAGAATTGCTCAGTTATTGCAAACTATTTCTGCTCATTGCTCAGTTTTTGCAAACAATTCAATCACCGTTCAGTTGTAAACCACTTGTTTAGTTTCTTGCAAACTATTTATGCTCAATTATTATAAACAACTTGTTCTGTTTCCATAAACTATCACTGTATTTTTACACTATTACTGATCCAGCATGGTACTTCTTACGTTCTTAATGGCTACTAGTTTTTATGGCTTTGTGCTTCCTCCAGTATCAGACGCAGTATGCCTCTGTACACCAGTTGCTGAGGAACAACCAAGCAGGAGTTTGCTATAGTGCTCATGTTTTGCTTGCAGGCTTTCCACAGGCAGCTGGTTGGCCACTGTGTAAACAGAATGCTGTACCAGATGGACTCTTGGTCTGATCCAGCATAGTTCTTCTGATGTTGTTATGTTCCTTGAGTTTTATGTGATGTTTTAATTTTTTTTTTTTATTGTATGGCACCCAACACCCTGTGGGCCACACTCCACAGGGCGCTGGATTTTCCTTAAAAACAAAAAAGGCATTAGCACTACAGAGTACTAAATGGACCACATTAACTTGTTTTGAACATGAAAACAGCCCCACTAGGGATGCTGCCAAATTTCATAATTAGTTGGCTCACTGGCTGAACTTCGCCGGTCCGTAATGCTCATCTTTGTAACGAGCCTGGGCTAGCGTTTTATGAATTTGCTATGAAGTTCAGCATTGACTGCAAGCTTCTGAGCATGCACAGTCTGTGTCTAAAAGAAAAGAAAAGAAGAAGCTATTTCTGTGCATGCGCTGACTTGGTTGGATTAACCCTTTTCTTGCCTATGGTCAACTGTGATGATGTCACTTTAACCCTCAACCAAACAGCCAGGTAGGTTTATGCATCACCTTTCACCGTTTAATTCTCCCATGTGGCTTTGTTTCCTGTTTAAGTGGTCAGACTCAGCACACTCTGACGCTCATCAATTCAGATTTGGGTCACTGTTGTTTGTACACTACTTTCTTTTATTACATTTAGTGAGTAAAAATATACTTAACTTCCTGCTGCTGGTAGAATCATAGAATCATAGTATAGTAGAGTTGGAAGGGGCCTATAAGGCCATCGAGTCCAACCCCCTGCTCAATGCAGGAATCCACCCTAAAGCATCCCTGACAGATGGTTGTCCAGTTGCCTCTTGAAGGCCTCTATTATGGGAGAGCCCACCTCCCTAGGTCACTGGTTCCATTGTCGTACTGCTCTAACAGTCAGGAAGTTTTTCCTGATGTCCAGCCGGAATCTGGCTTCCTTTAACTTGAGCCCGTTATTCTGTGTCCTGCACTCTGGGAGGATCGAGAAGAGATCCTGGCCCTCCTCTGTGTGACAACCTTTCAAGTATTTGAAGAGTGCCATCATGTCTCCCCTCAATCTTCTTTTCTCCAGGCTAAACAGGCCCAGTTGTTTCAGTCTCTCTTCATAGGGCTTTGCTGTTGTGAGAGGTGATGTGAAAACAACCAATCAGGAATGGTGTATATAATACAGTGCTACATGACGTCATGATGCGCTACACATTCCCAATATGCAGTTTGATACTGTGTGCAGGTGCACAGGCTTCTTTACATGAAACGAAAGTTTATTTTAAGGGAGGACTCTCAGCCGAGCTTACATGGGTGAGTCTGTTATTATATGAGAAAATAACAATTTCAACTGGGGTACATTCACCCATCACTAAGCCCCACTGGATCAGACCAAAGGTCCATCCTGCGTAACTTCTTGTTTCTACCAGTAGCCACAAAGACAACCCCAGTAATCTCAGATAGATCTATCCTTTAGGACACTCTTCCACAACCTGGTACCTCGTCCCGAGGTCTTGGATTACATTTCCTCTCATCCCTGACCTTTGGTCATACTGTAAGCCTGTATGTACCAGTTGCTGGAGAACATGGGTAGGAGGGTGCTGTTGCACCATGTCCTGCTTGTTCATCCCTGGCTGATGGATGGTTGGCCGCTGTGTGAACAGAGTGCTGGACTAGATGGACCCTTGGTCTGATCCAGCATCAGGGCACTTCTTGTGTTCTTATGTTCTTATGGATGGGAGTGATGGGGCTTGTAGTTCAAGACATCTGGTCAGCACCAGGTTGGAGAAGGCTGCTCTAGGAAGTTATCTAATCCATATTAGATTGTAACCCTATGCGGCAGGGTCTTGCTATTTACTGTTTTACTCTGTACAGCACCATGTACATTGATGGTGCTATATAAATAAATAATAATAATAATAATAATACATATATAGAGAGACAGAGGCCTTAGCTAGACCTAAGGATTATCCCAGGCAAATGGAGGGGTCTTCCCTGCCTGCTCCCGTACATTGATGGTGCTATCTAAATAAATAATAATAATAATAATAATGCTCCCGTGATCCCGTGTGTATCAGTTGTATGCACAGGGATGATCCTGGGACAATCCCGGGATGTAGGCCTGGTCTAGCCATGGCCACAGACATCTAAGGTAGCATCCATTACCCGTTGGGCTAACTATACTGGGAGGTAAATGAAGAGTGTAGGTTGTGAGGTAGAAAGTCACCATTTCGACTTCACTTCACACATAAAGTCACTGGGTAATTTTAGGCAAGTCTCTCACCTGTGACACCCCACCCCCAACACACACACACACACACACACACACTTGCTGTGCATGGTTTTATCCATGGCTATGGATAAAAACACTGACTTGCCATACATAGTTTTTGTAAAGTCTATTGGAGTAATTATGAGAAGTATTTTTGACATTTGAAATACATAACATAAATGCCAAGTGTTTTGCCTTCCCCCAACGCAGACACCAAAAGTGTTGTACACTTATCTAAGTGTCCTACATCAATTTCAGTTTGAGAAATGACATTCTGATGGCCTAAATCTCTCTCTCTCTCTCTCTCTCTCTCTCTCTCTCACACACACACACACACACAGAGCGACCAATCTCTTCAATTGCAGGTTCTATCTTTCTTCACTTCCTGTTCCACATGGTTTGGATATGGTTGCTGCTCACATCATTTGGTGCTCCAGAGATGCATCATCAATGACAGGTACGATTTCACACTCCCTGCGCAACGGACGTCTGGAACGAAAGGACAAGCTCGGATTTTCTGGTACACCTGGGTTCCTGTCGTTCTGCCAAGGGAATGGACTCATTCCCGCTATGTGTAGGATACTTACTGCATGGGTCCTTATGGGGGTGGGATGGGGCTTTGAGTGCTACCATAATAATGCAAGTGCTCATGAGATCTATTTCACAAACAGTTACCAAAATGGCCATAAAACACCAGCTTCACAGCTATAATTTATAACGCACACATAAAATAATGGAGGAAGCATTATGTCTTTCTAAAATACAGATGCTTGTCTATGTTTGCCTATCCATTTTGTATGGGGTGACCTACCATGTGGCATGAAGCTTCGCCCAGGTTCTCCTGCGCCTTCAGGCAAGAGGCTATCTATGGTCTTTCCTAGGCCCATGTCTCCCCAAGCTGTGCAAAAGTAAGGCAAGGCCCTTGAACACCTATAGAGTTCTTCCCCTCATCACTGCAGAGCCGTGCCCCCAGGCTAACTAGAAGAGGGGTAGGCGACCAAATCGCCTCAAGATATTTTGGAGTACAACTCAACCAGCATGGCTGGTGGCCAGCACCATCTCAACCTATTTTGATGCCCTAGAGAAGGTGGCATTTTGATGTCCCACAGGCAGACACGCTGCCTCCCTCTTCTCTCTCTTGCCTCCCGCTGCAGCTGCTCCCACCACCACCCACTTCCCTCTTGGACCTAATCTACACCAAGCAGAATGGCACCATGAAGGCGGTATGAAAGCGGCAAATAAAAGACAGGAGCCACACTAGTGCTTTATAGTGGTATTGAGGTGCACGGACAACTGCACTAACAGTCAAAGCTGGAGGTGCTATATTAGAGTGACCAGATACAAAAGAGGGCAGGGCTCCTGCAGCTTTAACTGTTGTGATGAAGAGGGAATTTCACTAGGTTCCCCATATATACAAATGACACCTGCTGAAATTCCCTTTTCTATACCACTGTTACAGATACAGGAGCCCTGTCCTCAAAGAATCATAGAATCATAGAATCATAGAATAGCAGAGCTGGAAGGGGCCTACAAGGCCATCGAGTCCAACCCCCTGCTCAATGCAGGAATCCACCCTAAAGCATCCCTGACAGATGGTTGTCCAGCTGCCTCTTGAAGGCCTCTAGTGTGGGAGAGCCCACAACCTCACCAGGCAACTGATTCAATTGTCGTACTGCTCTAACAGTCAGGAAGTTTTTCCTGATGTCCAGACGGAATCTGGCTTCCTTTAACTTGAGCCCGTTATTCCGTGTCCTGCATTCTGGGAGGATCCTTTCCATAGGGTCACCCGAAGGGTCCCTGTCTTGAAGTACCATGCATGTTCAAGACAGTGTAATAACAACAACCCAACGTTCCTATAGACACTTTGCCCAAGCAGCCAACACCACCCCCCTCCCGGATTTCCCTTTTATTGAGCATCCAGCAGCATCGCATCTCGGGCGATACTTCATGGAAGGTGCTTTGTCTCTGCTGCTTAGAGTTCTGGAGCATCCGTCTCTCGCTCCTCTCCAAATGAGTGGGAAAAGAGAATCCTTCTAAAAGCTAAGAAGGAAAAGCAAGTGGCTTCTGCCCTCCTCATTGCTCATTCGGAGCGTCCCCTGCCGTGAGTTATGAGCCATTTTCTCAGGCCGTGGCCATATCTCAGAGAAGCCGGTTCACAATAATTCACCAAAGGAGTGAAAAATTATCTTGTCATCTTAACCCATATATATATATATATATATATATATATATATATCCAAAAAAGGCCCAATAACAGGAACATTTGGGTCATAGAATCATAGAATAGTAGTGTTGGAAGGGGCCTATAAGGCCATCAAGTCCAACCCCTTGCTCAATGCAGGAATCCACCTTCAAGCATCCCTGACAGATGGCTCTCCAGCTGCCTCTTGAAGGCCTCTAGTGTGGGAGAGCCCATCACCTTAGGTAATTGGTTCCATTGTCGTACCGCTCAAGAAGTTTTTCCTGATGTCCAGCCAGAATCTGGCTTCCTGTAACTTCATCCCGTTATTCCATGTCCTGCACTCTGGGAGGATCGAGAAGAGATCCTGGCCCTCCTCTGTGTGACAAACCTTTTAAGTATTTGAAGAGTGCAATCATGTCTCCCCTCAGCCTTCTCTTCTTCAGGCTAAACAGGCCCAGTTCTTTCAGTCTCTCCTCATAGGGCTTTGTTTCCAGACCCCTGATCATCCTGGTTGCCCTCCTCTGAACACGCTCCAGTTTGTCTGCATCCTTCTTGAATTGTGGAGCCCAGAACTGGACGCAATACTCTAGATAAGGCCTAATCAGGGCCGATATTTGAGGCCTAACCAGGGCCGATACCTAACCAGGTCGGTATTTGCTGATTTGCAAATCCCAAGCTGAGCCTTTTACCTCTGGATGAAACCTGACGGACACGCCAGAGTAGAATGAATATGTACAGTATTTATTTATTTAAATTATTTCTAAGATGCCTTTTAGGGAAAATGCTCCCAAGGCAGCGTACAAAATTTTAAAACCACAAAGAACAACGATTAAAAATAATAATAAAAAAACACATTTGAATCAAAATTAATAATTGGAACCAAACAATACCATACATACAACAGCATAGGATCCTGACTCAGTTATAGGCCAAGCTGAATAAATACTTTTTAGGACCCTGAAGAGTCCCTCAAGCGGGGGTGGGGGCACTACCCAGAAGGCTCTATTCCTCATGCCTGCCACCTGAATCACTTTGACAAAGCAGCTGTCAAAGCAATTGAGAATGGAGAAGACAAGCAGAAGCCCTCAAGCCAAGCAGAAAATAGCCTGTTGTGTTGATTCTAGACCCTTGGCATGAGATTTTATTCCTTCCCTTGGAGACCCTGAGAAGGGCAATCCCTGAGACCTAGCAACCCTACCCAGGGATCAGTGTCAGCACCCACTGAACCTGTGAGCCCTTCCATGCCTCCACATCTGAACATCAGAAGAGCCTGGCTGGATCAGACTGAGGGTCCATCTCATCCAGCACTCTGTCACACAGTGGCCAACCAGCTGATGACCAGGGACCAGCAAAGCAGGACTTGGTGCAACAGCACCCTCCCAGCCCAGGTTCCCCAACAACTGGTGCACACAGGCTTACTGCCTTTCATGGCCATCAGAACTAGGATCAGGTTGGGCATTTGCCAAAGATATCCATAGACCCAGCATTCATCCCTGCTGCCCTCTGCCCTCCTACTCTGCATCAGGACTAGTAGCCATTGACAGCCTTCTCCTCCAGGACTTTGACCAAATTCCTTTTAAAACCATTGCTTTTGAAAGCTTTTGAACAGCTCCAGTTTGAAGTGTAGATCTCAAATGTGGACTGTGAACAGTGGAGGCTGGTGGCTCCCAGTTCAGTGGGGCTGAGAATTCACACTGGGTTTCAGTCAAAACCAGCCAGAGCTCTAATGCATGTTTTCAAGGTGTTGAATCCTCACCCTCAAAAGAGGTTCACCCCTTGGATAGCTTCATTAGAGTTTTGCCTGGTTCCGCTTGAAACCCAGAGTGGATTCACAGCCTCATTGAAATCGGAGCCACCAACCTCAACTGACTGTGAATATCCATACTGGTGCACTCATCAGTAAGACACCATTGGCCATAGCTCCCTTTTGATTCTGCACTTGGTTGCAAGGACAAGGTTGCTGCCTCATATCTTATTTTATTTATTTATTTATTACATTTTTATACCACCCAATAGCCACCCGCTATTCTGAGCAATAGGCCCAATGTGTCTGTGAAAAGTGTGTTTATGCACGTAAGATGGTACTGAAGTTACCAGAAACAGAAGTGTCAAAGCAGGATACAAATTTTAGGTTCTCACAGAGGTATTGAATGAAATAACAATGTTATCCAAGGATGCATATGAGAATTATATTTGTAAGCAAAAAAGGTGATTTACACCTTTAATGTTATATAAATGACGCACAGGGGATTCTGGGCTCAGGCAGGGGTCAAACCTACCTGGCGCCGGGGTAACCGGCACCACTTGTGGCCTGGTATTTCCCGTGGTCTCGGGCTGAGCCCGAGACCGCAGGTGTGTAGCCCGTTCCACCGCTCTTCCCGGGTACCGCATTTACTCACGAGTAGTCGGGAAAAGCCATGGACAGTGTGCAGCCATCAGGGCAGGGTGGGGAGATGGAGGGAATCGAAACCAGGGGGAATGGGGGGGAATTGGAGTCAGGGGGTATTGGGGGAATCAGAGCCAGGTGGGATGGGGGAAAATGGAGATCGCGGGCAGGGGATCGTGAGCGGCGGGGGGGGAACGGAGATCGTGGATAGGGGGAAACAGAGATTGCAGGTGGGGGATCGCGGGCAGGGTGGGGAAACAGATTGCGGGCGGGGGATCGCGGGTGGGGGGAGAATGGAGATCGTGGGTGGGGGATCACGGGTGGGGGAATGGAGATCGCGGGCGGGAGATTGCAGGCGGGGGAGGGAAACAGAGATCTCAGGCGGGGGGAAACAGAGATCGCAGGTGGGGGATCACAGGCGGGGTGGGGAAACAGAGATTGCAGGCAGGGGATCGCGGGTGGGGGAGAAATGGAGATCGCGGGCGGGGGAAACGGAGATTGTTGGCGGGGGATCGTGGGCGGGGGATCACAGGTGGGGGAAATGGAGATCGCAGGCGAGGGATTGAGGGCGGGGGAGGGAAACAGAGATCGCGGGTAGGGGGAAACAGAGATCGCAGGTGGCGGATCGCGGGTGGGGTGGGGAAACAGATTGCGGGTGGGGGATTGCGGGTGGGGGGAGAATGGAGATCGTGGGTGGGGGATCATGGGTGGAGGAATGGAGATCGCGGGCGGGAGATCGGGGGCGAGGGAGGGAAACCGAGATCGCAGGTGGGGGATCGCGGGCGGGGTGGGGAAACAGAGATTGCAGGCAGGGGATCGCGGGTGGGGGAGAAATGGAAATCGCGGGCGGGCAGGAAACGGAGCCAGGAGGAGATGGGGGGAACAGAGTCATGGGGTGAGGGGGGGCATTGGAGCCAGGGGGAGCGAGGAACCCTTTTTTTAAAAAACAAAACAAAAACCCTTACCTTTATCGTTGGTGTGCTCCTGCGCACATAGCCCTTTAAAACTAAAACTAAAAAAAAAACCATGGCGGATGAGACGGGTCCTTCCTGCAGCCCGTCGCGTCTTTCGTGTAGACAGAGGTGACGGCCCGCGCTACTTGTAGCACGGGCTCGCCCCTCCTCCTGCATGGATTCCAAGGTAGGTCTAGCAAAGCCCTAAGTCCACTTCTGATGTCTGCCATCCAGGTTGTCACCGCTGGGGCAGTCAGACAAAGGTTTCAACTCTCAAATTAACTAAAAGTTCAACTGGGAGCACAGATGAATTAAAACAGATGCAGAAACGTGGGTTATGAATGTAATAAAAAATAAATAAAATGGGACTGAAGTTAGTCATGGGTTCATACAAAGTATGACTAGGGCCCAATCTACTCCAAGCAGGATATTGCACTATGAAAACAGTATGAAAGCAGTATATGGTATTTGTCAATGGGCCCCAACAGCTGTCAGTGTGCTTCAATACCGCTATGAAGCAGTACTGTAGCTCCTGCCTTTTATATCCCCATTTCATACCACTTTCATAGTGCAATATCCTGCTTGGTGTAGATTGGGCCCTAGTCATACTTTGTGTAAACCCATGACTAACTTCAGTCCCATTTTATTTATTTTTTATTACATTCATAACCCACGTTTCTACTCAAAGTGGCACTCAAGATGGCTAGCAATAATAAAATACAGATAAAACCCTCCAAAATCTTAATTAAAACATGACATAAAATAAATTTCAATTAAAAACACAACAATAAAATAAATGAATAGGCCCAGTCAGTTAAAAGAAAAATAACTCCAGCAACAAACCAGCTTACATTTCATTGGGTCTCACCAGCTTGATTTCAGTGGGTCTATTCGAAGTATGAATAGGTGTCGATCCGACGCAGCGTGTCGGAGACTCGGGGTGACGGAGATTTCAACGCCGACCGTAGCGCGTTGGAAAGAGGCAGGCCTATTTGCTCAAACAAGTTGGAAGCACTTATATACCCAAGACACATGATGTGAACATCAGGAGGAAGAAAGAGGAGGTAGGGGGAAAACCCCATAATTGATCAAATGGAAACAAAGGCTCCAATTGGCAGCAAATCTCAAGAAAACTGAAAACCACACATCTGCTGCTGTGGCGTTCTAAATACACAGTTGTGCCCCTCATGCTGCGAAAGCCAGTAGCAGCTGGCCCCCTGTTGTGAATAAGGAATGAAACAATTTATTACAAAGGGACCTCTCTAAATCAATCTAGAAATCAGTATCAGAGGACTGGAAGCAGATGTGACATTCGCCATGCCAGCCTGTCCAAAGTGCTGCAGTTTATTCATCCCTCTTTGAAACGTCTGGGGAGTCTTCCCTCCCTGCGGTTTGAAAAAAGAATGCTAGGATGCATTAGGGAAGTAGCTAATCTGGAAGTAGTCACTGGAAGTAGCCAGTGTGGTGTAGTGGCGAAAGTGTCGGACTGGGAGTCGGGAGACCCGGGTTCTAGTCCCCACTTGGCCGTGGAAACCCAATGGGGGACTTTGGGCCTTTCCTCTGTCAGATCATCATCTAGTCTCTTTCAATATTACTCACAATCCCCCTCCTTCACGTCCCGCTTCTCGCCCTTGTCGTGACCTGCATTCTATCAACTACGAGGCTTTTTCTCAGTCCTTAGCCTCCTCTCTTCCTTCTGTCTACACAGCCGTCTCCTTGGACTCAGCCGTCTCCTCCTTTAACTCCTCCTTATCTTCAACTCTTGATAATCTTGCTCCATCTACAACTCGGATAGTTCGCCCCTCTCAACCCCAACCGTGGCTCACCTCTTTCCTCCGCTACCTTCGCTCTTGTTCCCGGGCAGCCGAACGCCTCTGGCGTAAGACCAAGGACTGGGCGGACTTTGTCCACTACAAATTTGTTCTCTCCTCTTTCTCTTCTGCCATTTCACTGGCCAAACAGCAGCACTACTCAACGTTGATCCAGTCAAATGCTAAGCACCCTCAGCGGCTCTTCGCGTCCTTCAATTCTCTTCTGAAGCCTAATCCGCCATCTCTCCCCGCCTCCCTGTCTGCCAACGACTTTGCCTCTTTCTTCAATGCTAAAATCCAAACTATACGCTCCGATCTAGCCAACTCTGCTCCGCTTCCAGCTCCTGTCCCTCACCTGTCAGCTCCTCCTTCAACTCTCTCGGCATTCCCTTCGGTCTCAGCTGATGAACTGTCTAAAATACTGCGCTCATCGAAGCCTTCCACTTGTTCCCGTGATCCGATTCCCTCTCGCGTCTTTACTAATCTTATCCCCGCTATCCTCCCGTCCTTGCTTCACATCATTAATTCTTCTCTGTCCTCTGGTTCATTTCCTTCTGCTTTTAAACATGCTACAGTCTCTCCCATTCTCAAAAAACCCACTCTTGATCGACTATCCCTGTCTAACTACCGACCTGTCTCCCTCTTGCCCTTTGTCTCAAAGATCCTGGAACGTCTGGTCTACTCTCGTTGTCTTGACTTTCTCTCTAATAACTCTGCTCTGGATCCCTTTCAATCTGGCTTCCGTCCTTTGCATTCCACTGAAACAGCCCTTACCAAGATCACCAATGATCTTCTTACTGCCAAGTCTAAAGGCCATTATTCTGTTCTTATTCTCCTTGATCTAACCGCAGCCTTTGACACGGTTGATCACGATCTTCTCTTAGATTCCCTCCACGACCTTGGACTCTGTGGCTCTGTCTATAACTGGTTCGCCTCCTATCTAGAGGGTCGCTCTTTCAGCGTGTCGGCTAACGGCAGCTTGTCCTCCTCTTTTCCCCTTTCAGTTGGGGTTCCGCAAGGCTCGGTGCTTGGCCCGTTGTTGTTCTCTCTATACATGCTGCCCTTGGGCAAGCTCATTCAATCTCACGGCCTCCAATATCACCTGTATGCCGATGATACACAATTATATCTTTCATCTCCGGAACTTTCTCCAGATGTTCACGATCGTATCTCGGCATGTCTTTCAGATATCTCAGCCTGGCTGCTTCATCGTCGTTTGAAACTTAACATGGCAAAGACTGAACTGCTAGTTTTTCCTCCTAAACCTTCTCCTCACCTCTCATTCTCCCTTACTGTCAACGATGTCACGCTTACTCCGGTCAAGGAAGCTCGTAGTCTTGGCTTTATATTTGACTCCTCGCTCTCCTTTACTCCTCACATCGAGGCAGTAGCTAAATCTTGTCGTTTCTTCCTGTATAATATTGCCAGGATTCGACCATTTTTGTCTGTCTCTTCTGCCAAGACTCTCGTTCACGCACTGGTTATCTCTCGGTTGGACTACTGCAACCTTCTTCTCTCTGGCCTTCCTTCGTCTCACATCAGTCCGCTGGTCTCTGTCCACCACTCTGCCGCTAAGATCATCTTCTTGGCCCGCCGCTCTGACCATGTCACTCCACTTCTGAAATCTCTTCATTGGCTTCCAATTCACTTCAGAATCCAATATAAACTTCTCCTTCTGACCTTCAAAGCTCTTCACTGCCTAGCTCCTGCCTATCTCTCCTCTCTCATCTCACACTATCGCCCCGCTCGGGCTCTCCGCTCCTCCGATGCCATGCTTCTCGCCTGCCCAAGGACCTCCACTTCCCTTACTCGGCTTCGTCCTTTTTCTTCTGCTGCCCCTTACGCCTGGAACGCTCTTCCAGAACACTTGAGAACTACAAACTCAATCACTGCTTTTAAGACTCAGCTCAAAACTTTTCTTTTCCCTATAGCCTTCAAATATTGAGTTTGTTCTGACTTTACACTGTTGGTTTTGCCCTACCCTGTGCCTGTTTACACTTCCCTGTGCCTGTTTGCATTCTCCTTCCCTCTTTATTGTTTACTACAACTTATTAGATTGTAAGCCTATGCGGCAGGGTCTTGCTATTTACTGTGTTATCTGTACAGCACCATGTACATTGATGGTGCTATATAAATAAATAATAATAATAATAATAATAATAATAATAATAATAATAATACCTCACAGGGTTGTTGTTGTGAGGATAAAATAGAGAGGAGGATTGTGCACGCCACCATGGGTTCCTTGGAGGAAAAAAGGTGGAATGTATAGAATCATAGAATCATAGAATAGCAGAGTTGGAAGGGGCCTACAAGGCCATTGAGTCCAATCCCCTGCTCAATGCAGGAATCCACCCTAAAGCATCCCTGACAGATGGTTGTCCAGCTGCCTCTTGAAGGCCTCTAGTGTGGGAGAGCCCACAACCTCTCTAGGTAATTGATTCCATTGTTGTACTGCTCTAACAGTCAGGAAGTTTTTCCTGATGTCCAGCTGGAACCTGACTTCCTTTAACTTGAGCCCGTTATTCCGTGTCCTGCACTCTGGGAGGATCGAGAAGAGATCCTGGCCCTCCTCTGTGTGACAACCTTTTAAGTATTTGAATAGTGCTATCATGTCTCCCCTCAGTCTTCTCTTCTCCAGACTAAACATGCCCAGTTCTTTCAGTCTCTCTTCATAGGGCTTTGTTTCCAGACCCCTGATCATCCTCGTTGCCCTCCTCTGAACACGCTCCAGCTTGTCATAATAATCTTGGGGACACAGAGGTTAATGTATGAACCTGCAAAGCTGCCTCATCCTGATATAGGTCATTGGGCTGCCCAGCTCAGTATTTTCTAATAAATCGGAGCAGCTGTCCAAGGACTCTGGCAGCAGAGACTTCTCCCAGCTCTTCTACTTGGGATGAATGCAAATCCCATACTGCCATGGGGGCTTACAGCCTGAGAATGATTGGACAAAAAATATGTTTGCCCGTTTCCCTTGCGACTTGAGCAACTTTGCACTTTTAAAATAAATGTACTACACATAAACAGCAAAGGTGAAAACAAAACAAAATATTATTTTTAAAAAGATTGTAGTCTCATAGAATCATAGAACAGTAGAATTGGAAGGGAACTATAAGGTCATCGTGTCCAAACCCCTGCTCAATGCAGGAATCCACATTAAAGCATCCCTGACAGATGGTTGTCCAGCTGCCTCTAGTGTGGGAGAGCCCACAACCTCCCTAGGTAACTGGTTCCATTGTCGTACTGCTCTAACAGTCAGGAAGTTTTTCCTGATGTCCAGCTGGAATTTGGCTTCCTTTAACTTGAGCCTGTTATTCTGTGTCCTGCACTCCGGGAGGATCGAGAAGAGATCCTGGCCCTCCTCTGTGTGACAACCTTTTAAGTATTTGAAGACTGCTATCATGTCTCCCCTCAATCTTCTCTTCTCCAGGCTAAACATGCCCAGTTCTTTAAGTCTCTCTTCATAGAGCTTTGTTTCCAGACCCTTGATCATCCTGGTTGCCCTCCTCTGAACACGCTCCAGCTTGTCTGCGTCCTTCTTGAATTGTGGAGCCCAGAACTGGACGCAATACTCTAGATGAGGCCTAACCAGGGCTGAATAGAGAGGAACCAGTACCTCACATGATTTGGAAGCTATACTTCTATTTGCTGGTTTTTCTGCAGTCCTGGGACCATCCGTGCCTATCGGGGCGGGAGGGAGCATTTTTTTTAAAAAAACAACACCATATTTTTGTTGGTGCGCAATTGTGCTCAACTCCCCTTTAAAAATAAATAAATGGTGGGCACGACATCTCCCCTTCCTTCTGGGATGTCACATGTGTGTATGGATCTAGGGCAGCCTTCCTCAACCTGGGGCGCTCCAGATGTGTTGGACTGCATCTCCCATTCTGGGAGTTGTAGTCCAACACATCTGGAGCACCCCAGGTTGAGGAAGGCTGATCTAGGGGGAGAATCTCACAAACCAGGAGGTGATAAAAGGGCCGAGGCCAAGATTGTGTAGCGCTTACAGAGGATGAGGGTATTTTTTTGTTTACATGGCAAAGCACTGCTTTCTTGACAGATGTTTGACTGACTATGGATCGCGCCGCATTTGCCGCCTTGTGAATAGAGGTGATTATATGTTTGTTCCAGTAATTATAGTTCTCAGAGTCCGATTGTGATGCTAGCATGAGAGCCTGGCTTCTCAGACTTGGAGAAAGCGAGCCTCTGAAAGTCAAGAACTGAAATTGTTTGTGCATTCCCAAGTGGAAAGAAAAACAAAATGAAGACAGATGCATGGGCTGGCAACAGACCATCTTGGATGGGGCGTGGAGGAAGTTGGCAGGATGGAAAAGGTAGGGAGTTGAGCCGTAGCGCAGCGGCGTCCAGATATTCTACTCCAAATTCTCCTCTGTGAATGCCTACGTTCAATTTTCTCCAGATACCTTCTAAATACCGGAGTACTTACTGCATATTTGATATCCAAATGTGACACTGATTGTCAAAGTTGGCAATATGCTTCTGTTCAGAGTTCCAGCCACTCTTAATTTCCCCCCTCCTTTTTGGGATTTCCCACCCCTATTTCGTTTTTTTCCTCCTTGGATTTGGGGTGGACAAAAGTTTGCCTAATCTCAGCTTCACTAAAATAATTGGTTTTCCCAATGATGTCTTTGGGTAGTTCTCTCTTATTGTTATTATTTATTTATTTATATTTTAACCTGCCCACAATTATGGGAATAGATAAAGCAGTCATATAAATCTAGAACTAGGGCCAGATCTACACGCTTCCGTGCGCCTTTTTTAAAGATGTACCTAAAAGAAGCGCCTCTTTCTTTACTGTGTGTACTGTGAGCTAGGCAGCACCGCCTGCGGAAGAATCTCTACCCCATTCAAAGACGCTGCTCGGGCCGCTTCCCCCTTGTGTGTTCTTCCATTCTAATAATCCCCCCTCCCACCCGGCGGCTCTTCTGGTGCGTCCCGGCGGCGGCTCCTCCTGCAAAACACTTTTCTCCCTCGGTGTGTTTGTATTTGTGTTTGCGTGCGCGTGTGCGAGCACATACCGAAGAGAGTCCCGGGGAGATGACACCGCGGGGGAGAGCGAGAGGCAGGAGCTGAACTCGTCCGCCGCACGCACGCAAACGCAAATACAAACACACCGAGGGAGAAAAGTGTTTTGCAGGAGGAGCCGCTGCTGCCGGGACGCGCCAGAAGAGCCGCCGGGTGGGAGGGGGGATTATTCGAATGGAAGAACATGCGAGGGGGAAGCGGCCCGAGCAGCGTCTTTGAATGGGGTAGAGATTCTTCCGCAGGCGGCGCTGCCTAGCTCACAGTACACACAGTAAAGAAAGAGGCGCTTCTTTTAGGTACGTCTTTAAAAAAGGCGCACGGAAGCGCCTTCGCAACGACGTGTAGATCTGGCCTAGGTCTCTAAAATGACTGAGAGAAAAGAAAGGTCTTTGTCTGGTGCCAGAAAGAAAGGTGACAGACAAACCTCTTTGGGGAGAGCATTCCAGGAACCAACTTTTGTCCTTGGGGACATTTTAAAGTAGCTTCTCAATGTGGACTGTGAAATGACCTTTCCAGTCAATGAGATGGTTCTGTCTATCCTTTTTATCTCTGTATCTCTTCCAGCCACTTGATTCCATACCCTCTCCCAGTCTGCTTTCTTTCCCCCCCACCTACTCCATTCCATTACCTCTCACACCTAACTGTCATTTATTTTATCCCAGTTCATCGGCATTCCAGACCATTGAGTTGACTTTTTGTGCAACTACAGCCCAAGATGGTTTTTACTGAAGTTTTTTCTTCTTTTTCTGCTAACTTTAGGGTTGCCCTGGGTCTTCTGATACCATCCTTTTGTGCTTGGGTGATGCAGTTTGGCTACATTCATAGAAACACAGGAAATTGTTTGGTGATTGGAGGAGACCCATGGCCTCCTACTCAGACTTGCGCCCAGCTTTCTGGGTGCCTGCTTTGTGGCCAGCACATAGGGACCTGCAAGGCTGAGTCACCTTGCCCCCCCCCCCGAATCTCACCTCGGCTATGGTGCAGAGGCAAGGCAGCCAACCCCCGAAGCACCCCAAGGTGAATCGGGGGGACGGGCGGACACCATGTACAGCCCTGTTAGAAATGCACTTGGATTGTGGATTGTGTCGGCCCATAAGGTACAAATTGGATAATTCCTGAACCAAAATGAACTGAAATGAATTCCTCATACCTCCGTCTGCACTCTAGTCAACTTTACACAACAGAGAAAGACCATCTCTACTCACAATTGCTGCTCACAATATTAACGGCACTGCAGTCCAAGATCTTTCCCCATTGATAGTTGATTGAGTTTTTGTTCTGCTGCCTAATTCATTTTGCATTGATCTAGTTAAAGAGCTTCCAGCCACTAATGTGCACGCACTCAAACCAGTCTTGCTTAATTCAGTCACTTAGCAAGGGAGGGTAAACTGATTTGAAGGAGGGCTCCAGTTATTTAAGTGCAGGGACGTTATGGATTTGCACTAGTTTATCCAGATCAGATTAACACCTATTTTCTGAAATTAGTACACATTCTTTCTCCCTGCACAGGCAATGTCTAACCAAGTCCATTTGGAAAATTAATGAACTTCTGTGTGGCTTTTCGTTTTGTTTTGAAGATTGGAGCTACGGTTTGTTAGAAAGAAAGCTCTGTATCAACTGTCTGAAGGCATGCTGCACAAGACGGAATTCTCCTTCCAAATGAGAAATCACCGTGCTGGCGGATAAGTCAAACACATTTTGGAACATTAAGGGGGCCCTAATTCAATTGCGACTCCATTCATTTTTAAAGCATTTAGAGCGATTCTCCTCCTGATTCGTCATGGCAGCTCAGATCCACATGGAATAGATGCATTGTCTGGTTTAGATTTGAAGGCGGAGAGTCAACAGGGGCATCAGTGTTATCAAGGGACGAACCATCTGTTTGCTTGGATAGTGCTTTGGAGTCTTTTCACCACCTGCCTCTATTTTACTAAATGGCCTGCTTATATGATAACCAGTGTTTTTCTTTTATGAATCACACACACACAGAGTTCCGTTGGTTTATAGCAGGGGCTGTTGAAAACTGTTCAGCCTGAGGGCGGAATTCCATTGAAGCTCTTGGTGGCCTCATTCCAGTGGTAGGTGTGGCCGAAGGGGTGTGGCCAAAATATTTAAAAATACCAGCATGTTTCTGCTTAAAGCACTCCAGCCTTAGGAGAGGTATTGAAATCCATTCAGCTCGAGGGCTCAATTCCACTGAGGGCTCCATCACACCTATTTATTTTCTCCTCTGGTTTACCCCTGAGTTTTTTATACCTTCGTTTCAAAGGCTCCATCACACACAGTCCCTTTCATGTGGGTTTTTGCCTGTTTGCTCTTCTACTCCACCCCGCCCCTTATCCTTTCTCCTCCAGTTCATTGGTTGTGGTTCTCTGATGGGCATGGGTCCTTCCCCCCTTGCTCTGGCTTTGATGATCATCTATCTATCTATCTATCTATCTATCTATCTATCTATCTATCCATCTATCTATCTATCTCCCATCTCTCTCTCTGGATCGAGGCAGGGAACAACACTAAATAAAATATAATACATAAAATTTGCTAAAAGAGCATATAAAACCAACACAATATTAAAATGACAATCACAGCGTCTTAAAATTCTTAGGTTTAAAATTCATCTGGGTAGGCCTGTCTTAAACTCAAAGAGAACATTAAGCTGACGAATCTCCTCCGGCAGGCCGTTCCACAGTCTGGGGGCAGCAGAAGAAAAGGTCCTCTAGGTAGCAGTTGCCAGCCTAGTTTTTGCTGACTGGAGTAAACCCTTCCCAGAGGACATGAGTGTGCAGGGCGGATTGTATGGGAGAAAGCGATCCCATACAATCTGCCTCGTGATTGTATGGGATCACCTTTGATTACTGATTTAAGGTTTCACCTGGGCTCCGTTTCTGTGGGCAATGAGGTGGGGTGGGGTGGGGTTGGAGCGCTAAACAGTCCATTCAACAAGTCCCCACAACAACGTGCTGGAGGAGGAAAACCACCCCACACTCCCCTTTCATCAGCAGGACTCCGTTAGCACCCCCCCCCCCCCAACAAAGGAAAAAAGCCAGAGGGGAAAATAATCCAGATTTTCCCCACACCAAAATAAAACATAATAAGGGGGAGAAGGGGTGAGATGAGTGCAGGACAGGCATAATGTCATGTGAGTACCGTGCTGCAAATCCACATACCAGGCATGGCGAGTGTGAGATAGATCGGTGGAGTGATGGAGCTCTGAAGCTCTTGGTGGCCTCATTCCAGTGGTGGGTGGGTGTAGCCAAAATACCAAAAATACCAGCATGTTTCTGCTTAAAGCACTTCCTGCCAGTAACTAGGCCTTAGGAGAGATATTTCAATCTTTCAGAGTAGGGGGCGGGAGCATGCAGAAGATGGAAAGCCACCAAATATGGCGGTCTGGGAAAAGGGGGACATGGAATCCTAGACTGAGACCCCAGGAGGGTTGGACTTCATCCATGTGCCTCAGGTTCCCCATTCCTGGTTTATAGCACAGTAACCTGAACTACATATTGCTGCTATTAATCTCACAGAATGAATTTAGTAAAACACGGCGGAGGCAGGTAAGTGGGGAAGGGGGGGACAAAATAGGGGCTGAATAAGCCCCCCTCCCCCTTACCTGGCTCCGCGCCTGCCACCGCACGGACTGCAGCAGTGGCGGACGGTGGAGCCAGGTAAGCCCCCCTCCCCCATTTACCTGGCTCCGTTGTTCATCGCCCGCCGTGGTCCGTGTGGCGGCTTCAACTGCCACGGAAGTCTAAGGCCGGAAATAGGCATATTTCCAGCCTAAGGCCTGCGTGGGAGTTGAAGCCGCCACACGGACCGCGGTGGATGATGGACCCAGGTAAGCCCCCTTCCCTGGCTCCGTCACCATTGCCGCACAGACTGTGGCAGCGGAGCGAGGTAAGCCCCATCCCCGGATGATGCCGGGGTGATCCCGGGATATAGGCCTGGTCTAGCCATGGCCATAGTCTCTTTTAAAGAAAAGGACTGAAGCAAATAATTTCCTTGTTTGTGTTTCTCGTGTCTCGTTATGGCCATCTGGTAGCTTGAAGGATAAAAGCGGGTTTAAAATTCAAATAAAACAAATACTCTCTAATACTTTGGGTCTGGCTTTCTGAATATTGTAATGAGGAATTGGATTCCTCAATGCCACTCTTGGGAAGCAATTTTGAGAATTCTTGTTGCATTTAGCGTGGAAGGAGGTCCAATAATGTAGCCATTATTTCAGCTCAGTTCCATCTTATTTCCAGAGTGTTCACTGACTTAGAATGAAAAAATGATTACCACTGGAAACATCCTGTGTCCACTTACCTAGGCTCAAATGAAATCCCCATATTTTTTCGCTCTTCCACATATGAAGCCCTGCCTTTTGCTGCTGAGATTACATCACTTCCAGCTCTCCTAGACATTTTAGATCTGTTGGATAATATTTCTTCTTAATTCCACCCCTGCGAATTTGCCTGAAACTTGAAGAACATTTCTTGATTTCAAGTAGAATCATAGAATGATAGAAAAGCAGAGTTGGAAGGGGCCTACAAGGCCATCGAGTCCAACCCCCTGCTCAGTGCAGGAATCCACCCTAAAGCATCCTTGACAGATGGTTGTCCAGCTGCCTCTTAAAGGCCTCTAGTGTGGGAGAGCCCACGACCTCCCTAGGTAACTGGTTCCATTGTCGAACTGCTCTAACAGTCAGGAAGTTTTTCCTGATGTCCAGCCGGAATCTGGCTTCCTGTCACTTAAGCCCATCATTCCGTGTCCTGCACTCTGGGAGGATCGAGAAGAGATCCTGGCCCTCCTCTGTGTGACAACCTTTCAAGTTTTTGAAGAGTGCTCTCATGTCTCCCCTCAATCTTCTCTTCTCCAGGCTAAATATGCCCAGTTCTTTCAGTCTCTCTTCATAGGGCTTTATTTCCAGACCCCCGATCATCCTCGTTGCCCTCCTCTGAAGTAGATGCTTCTCTCGCCTTGCCTACCCTGTTTGCTTGCTCAGCCAAGCGGCTGCAGGAGAATAGCAGGTGATGGGAAATATTTCTTTCATGAACTTCCTTAGAATTACTTTAGTTTCCCTGTTTGAGGTGCGGCCAGTGTAGGGCAAATCTGACAAATACAGTTTCTCTCAGTTACTCATTTTTCCAAATCTAAATTCAGTTTGTCCTGAACTTTGACATTTTTTTAAAGTTTGCATAGAAATCTTGCCCAGTGTACAAATTTGTGCAAGCACGTTTTCTTAACACAACACATTCTCATATTAATACACACATGTTAAGTGTACTTTTCCCCAACATGCACATTTTTGAATGTATGATTTGATTGGAAATTCTGTTGAAAAATCAGAGGAGGGTGCATTTTTGAATGGATTTTTAGGGCTGTGCACAGCTCCCCCTCACTCACACCAAAGGCCTTTTTGGTACCTCTGAAACAGCCCTGATTTGACTTGGGGTGCTTCAGGGCTGGGACACCTCACTTCAGAGCTGAAGTGAGGTTTGGACCCCCCAAAGTGGGTCAGCTCTTGTGGGTCAGCATTTGATCCCCTCCCTTCCCCCTGCTCACCCCCAACCTAGAATCGCCTCTGTTGGTGGGACTTAACTTTGCCATCTCTTTTAATCCTTTAGAGCTGTGATTTAAAGGTAATATGGGTGTTCTCTCATTTTCATAGTTCTAGGGCCTCAAACTACATAAATGGCCCTTTACAGAGGGAGGTGATTCCAATGACTCATGGTCGGCCGCACACTAGCTTTTTCACATGGGCAGATGGGCAGAGGAAGCAGCCCACCACAGTCCTAAATTAGCCTGAGACACTCCAAGGTGCTTCAGAAATGATTCACTTTGCTTTGGATTGCCTCGGGACAACTCAGTACCTCCTCGTATTTGGGCCGAGGCAAGCCGTATTGGTCCACCTCAGATTTGGGGGTTTAGCCCACGGCAGTGCAGAGCCCTACTGATGTTCAGTTTGCGCATTGGTTTGAAACTACAAAATTAGATAAATGAATGGAATTCCCCCCCCCCTTCCCTAATAGGTACCCATATAGCCTTACGCAAATCACACTGCTGTCTGTGTACAAAACACTACCCCTGCTTCCATAAAAAACATAAGAAGAGCCCTGCTGGATCAGACCAAGGGTCCATCTAGTCCAGCACTCTGTTCACACAGTGGCCAACCTGCCATTGGCCAGGGCTGAACAAGCAGGACATGGAGCAACAGCACCCTCCCACCCATGTTCCCCAGTAACTGGTGCACACAGACATTGCCTCAAATACTGGAGATTACACACAACCATCAGGGCTAGTAGCCATTGATAGTTTTCACCTCCAGGAATTTATCCAACCCCCTTTTGAAGCCATCCAGATTGGTGGCCATTGATGGCCATTTTTCCAGCTCTATAATATCCTTTTTTTAGGTGTGGTGACCAGAATTGTACACAGTATTCCACACACTGCTTTTAGCCACAGCCATACGAAAGCCTTTGAAACAAATCTCCAAAGCATTGTGCCCTGATAGTACACATGTTTTTTCTCCTAAGAGATGATGGACAGCTCATATGCGATGTCTGATATGCCCAGCTAATTACATTGATGCTCAGGCAGCACTGCTCGAGTTAAGGACCTGTCAGCATTTTCTTATTTGTCGGGTTTAGAATGTAGTTGTAAGGAAATCGATTCTGGGCCGAGTCCTGACACGCTGGGCTATGTACTCAAGAGGCATCAAACATCTGCTAAATACAGCATATAAACAGCCTTTTCTATTACACAAGAGGGGGTGGGATTAACCACTGGCCATCAAAGTAATATACCATATTAACTTTGAAGAAGTAAGACGTCTTAATGTAACATTTTTGTTTTGTCTTCCTTTCTGTAATATTTTATGTGGGGTGGTTGAAATACAACCTGTCCTAAGCTCCCAAGATAGAACAGTCTAGAAAGAAGGATATGTGAAATTATACCCAGAAGAAGAAAAAGAGAATATGCCACAAATTTCAACAGAATTCAAATGCACTCCCACTGTGACCATGGTCTTTGGTATTGTTATATTTCCTATATTTAATATTATTCAGGTCCCAGATACCTCCCTGCTTGTGCAGTTTGATCGCAGTTGCAATGCAGTATTGACATTATAGTCAGTGGTTGCGGCAGATATAGGGCAAATCTACACAGCGGACTGAAGGCGCTTGCATGCGCCCCCAGTGCGCCCCCAAAGCGATTGTGTAGATTCCGCCCTGGAAGAGACGGAGGAAGAGGCGGAGGAGGCGGCGGCTGGGGAATCCGGCCGCGTCTTGCCGCCGCCCGCCTCCTGCTGCCAGCGAAACAGCCAGCCGGGTCGGAGAGCTTCTTCCGGTCTCCGCCCCGCCTTCTTCCGCCGATCTCTCCGACCCGGCCGGCGGGGAGGTGGGCGGCGGCGGCAGCGGTGGCGGTGGCAAGGATGCGGCTGGATTCCCCAGCCGCCTCCTCCTCCGCCTCTTCCTCCGTCTCTTCCAGGGCGGAATCTACACAATTGCTTTGGGGGCGCACTGGAGGCGCATGCAAGCGCCTTCAGTACTCTGTCTAGATCTGCTCATAATCTCTGCTCGTGTGGGCCCTATGCGGCTTAATTAGAATAGACATGCAAAAATATAATCTGAACAAAGTATGTCTTCAGTAAGCATCAAATTACAGAAACAAGCCACCATTAGTCCTTTAATGTCCAAACAAATAATAATAATAATAATAATAATAATAATAATAATAATAATAATAAAAGGATCACTTACTTGTATGCCAATCCCAAGTGTGTTTTTGTATCTCCAGATGCTGAGTTTTCCTGGAAAAACGTTGTAGAATTTCTTAACTTTAATTCACAGGGCAATCCCCAATTTGTAGCATGACCATGGCCATAGCTAGAAGGGGCTTTATCCCGGGGGGATCCCCGGGATCATCCCTGTGCATCCACATGACGCACAGGGGATCCCGGGATCAGGGAAGGATGAGGCCTCCTTTGCCCCAGGGTCTCACCCTCCACTTTGGCCCCGGTGTTTCCGAATTCTCAGGCTGAACCCGAGACCGCGGAATGTGTGGCCGGGTGGCTCCATGCAATTCCTCTCCTGAGGTCGTTGCGTGTCGCATGTAAACAGGGGAGGGATCTCGCGTTAAACGCAACGTGAGATCTTCCCTCCTCCATCAAGGGATAAACAGTAGGTCTAGCTAAGGCCCATATGAAAAGGAGGACAGGTCTCCTGCAACTTTAACAGTTGCATAGAAAACCATCTGTCAGGGATGCTTTAGGGTGGATTCCTGCATCGAGCAGGGGGTTGGACTCGATGGCCTTGTAGGCCCCTTCCAACTCTGCTATTCTATGATTCTATGAAAAGGGAATTTCAGCAGGTGTCATTTGTATGCATGCAGCACCTGGTGAAACTCCCTCTTCATCACAACAGTCAAAGCTGCAGGTGCTCTGCCTTCTTTTGTATCTGCTCACTCTTGCTATTCTCTTGCAGCCTTTACGGCAGCCATTAATGCAGTCTGGAGAAGTGTGCAATTTACGGAGGCTCCGGAAATTTGCAATCCCCTCCCCCATTGCATCAATGGCAGCAGCCACTGACATGGGTGTGTGTGTGTGTGTGTGTGTGTGTGGAGTGTGCAATTTCGCCAGGAGGGTGTGCGGCTGCCGAGCCGTTGCCAGGCCAAGCTGAACCTCAGAAGAGGCTTGCATAGCTCAGTAAGTGGAGGCGGACACTTACAGCAGTGATAGGCTTAGGGTGACCACATGAAAAGGAGGACAGGGCTCCTGTATTTTTAACAATTGTATTGAAAAGAGAATTTCAGCAGGTGCCATTTCTATGCATGTAGCACCTGGTGAAATTTCCTCTTCCTCACAACAGTTAAAACTGCAGGTGCCCTGCCCTCTTCTAAATCTGGTCACTCTAGTATAGCTCCTGCAGCTTTAACTGTTGTGATGAAGAGGGAATTTCACCAGGTTCTCCATATATACAAATGACACCAGCTGAAATTCCCTTTTCTATACAACTGTTAAAGATAAAGGAGCCCTGTCCTCCTTTTCATATGGTCACCCTAGATAGGGTAAGTGCCCACTGATGCCCATCTGTGTGAGCTTGCCTGCCCCTACCAAAGGTGTCTAGTTTCTGAACAAAAAAAGGAGAGAAAAAATGAAGAGATTTGCCCCTTGCTCTAGGTCATCGCTGCACATCCAAATGATGCACAGGGGATCCTGGGTTCAAGCAGGGACCACCAGACACTTTTCCTGGGATAACCGGGAGCACAGATTTCTCAGTTTTTCTACAGTCCCGGGACAGCTCCGAAGACTGCAGGCGGTATGGCGGCCGCTCCCGAGGTCGTTCCTTCTTCCTTGCGAGTAGCAGGGCTCCTTAAATGGGTTTTTTAAAAACTGACTTTTGGTGCAGGATCGTGCCCACGCCATTGCACAATTGTGCAAACATCCCTGTGTTTTTTTGTTTAAAAAGAACAACGTGCTGGATGACTCACTTCTGTTTAGACTTTGGGGGATGATCCAGGAAGTGGAAAAGCCTGTGTTCAACCCTCCCCACCCACGGAAGGCCTGCAGGTGTAGACATGCCCATAAGATAAAATAAATTCTGTCCAGGCTATTTTTTGGCAGGGCAACCTGATACAGTAGCAAAACAAAGGACTGTCTTGAACAGGTTGATTTGCAAAGCCTATGATACTTCTCAGATGCAAAGGACAAAGTGAACATCGAGATCATTTCAGAGGGACATTTCAGTCAGCAATTTGAGCTGCGCTGAGAAACAAAATGAGGCAGCAATTGCAGGCCAGAGGACCTGACGCTGGCCCAGGAAAGTAGGCTGGAGATGAAAGTAGGGCTGCCCCTGCCAAAGGAAGTGAGGCAGGTGGCTACCAGGAGGAGGGCCTTCTCTGCTGTGGCACCCCGGCTGTGGAATGAGCTTCCTAAGGAGGTTCGCTTGGCACCTACATTATATGCTTTTAGACACCAGGTGAAGACCTTTTTATTCTCCCAGCATTTTAACAGTCTATAAATAAATTTTAGCTTGGTGTTTTAAATTTGTAATTTTGCATTGGAGCTGTTTTTATCTGGTCGAGCTTTAATATTGTATTTTATAGTATGGTTTTATACTGTTGTTTTATACTTTGAATGTTTTTAATTTTTGTGAACCGTCCAGAGAGCTCCAGCTATTGGGCGGTATAGAAATGTAATAAATAAATAAATAAATAAATAAATAAATAAATAAATAAGACCCCAGTGAGCTTTTGTATCCAGAAAGAAGCCTGGGTGGGTCTGCTCACTGGGTTATTTTACCTCGAGTCCTAGAAGAATTGTTTCCAAGATTGATTTCATATCTAATTAAGCATTTTGTGGGAATTTAAAAGAAAACAGGGGTTGTGATGGTGGTGGGAAACATTGCACAAACGCTGTCTTTAGGTCCAAAACATAACGGGTCATGGTTGCTCCTCTTTAGATGACCCTTGAAATTTGAAAAATGTCCTGGAGGGAGAAACCCTCTAGTCCCTAGACAACATCTGAGGGGTCACGGGGTAGTTCAGATTCTTGGATCCGAGGTCAGAAACAGTGCTCTAACCTTGGACCCAGGAGTCTGAGCTCCCCCTCCCAGGGATCATAGAGAGAACCATGCCAGCTCCTTCTCCAAGGTCACAACTTGGGACAGGCGGGAAAGGGGATGGTTCTGTGGCCGGCTGATGAAGAATCCTCCAGCCTTTTCAGTCTCTTTTCTCTCACAAAGTCCATCAACATCATTGATTGAAACAGAGGTGCTTTGATTAGTCCAATCTGGTCATACTTATGTCCGTCTCAGCCTGGTTTCTATCCTGGCTTTGGCACTGAAACAGCCTTGGTCACCTTGATGTTTGACCTGAGCTAGGAGGAGGACCAAAGGAGTATCACCCTGATCATTCTCCTGGAACTTTCACTTAGGGGATAGGCAAATGAGTAACGTTTGAGCTCTCCAAGATTCTCTGAACATCAATTCACTGCTCATCTCTCGTGCGTGCAATTGCTGTTCGTTTTGAATGAATGGGGAAATTATGCAAACCAATCAGCTATAAATCATGAAAGTTGTGCAAAGTTGTGTATGCATGTTGCAACACCTGGTGAAATTCCACATTTAAAGCTGCAGGAACTATATGAGAGTGACAAATTACAAAAGAGGACAGGGCTCCTGCAGCTTTAACTGTTGTGATGAAGAGGGAATTTCATCACCAGGTGCTGCAGGCATACAAATGACACCTGCTGAAATTCCCTTTTCTACACAACTGTTAAAGATACAGGAGCACTGTCCTCCTTTTCATATGGTCACCCTAGCTTCATGGGCACTGAAATGTACTGTGTTGGGGACCCCTGCAGTATATACTACCCTTCACCTTCTGGAAAACAGACCCAATAATAATAATAATAATAATAATAATAATAATAATAATAATAATTCACATTTTTTCCTCCAAGGAACTCAAGGTGGCATATATAATCCTCCTCCTCTCCATTTTATCCTCACAACAACAACCCTGTGAGATAGGTTGGTATGAGAGTCTGTGACTGGCCCAAAGTCACCCAGTGGGTTTCTATGGCCGAGTGGAGACTAGAACCCGGGTCTCCCGACTCCCAGTCCAACACTTCAGCCACTTCACCACACTATGAAAAGAAATCTAGGTGAGCAGTACCGTATGGAAAATGTAGGAGTTGGCGGCTGGTGTGGAGAAGGGCTATAAAGAATCGGGGGCTGATGTGATTAGATTAGAGACAAGCCCATTTCGAGAGGCTTCTGTGACACTGCAGCAATTTCCCCTTCTACATTCAAGTTAGGTATCGGGCGAACGATAAATCATTTGCATCCATTCCTCAATGAATGGAGGGGAGGCAAATCAGTATGCAAATGTGCCCATTGGCAACCAAGACCGTGTCAACCCAAACAGAGTCAAATTAGTTGACGGTTTTCCAAGAACAAATTTACATATCGGGAGAGAAAAACACACACCATGGAAACCTCAACCTGCTCGCACACACCACATGTCCGGGTTATCCGACTGGGAACAGAGTATCTTTTTGGAAACGTCGTCGGGAAGAATGTGATTAGGAGGAAAACGGATGGTCAGTTTAGGCATTCAGTCGAATCTGTGCGGCAAAGCATTTTCAGGACTTTGCCCGGGGGCGGGGGGGGAACGCTGCTGGCACCTGCGCTGCAACATTTAATCAGTGCTAGGAGGCAAACTGCCATTTAAATGTCCCACAATGCCCTCAAAGGTAGCCCTGCTCCAAGGCATGATGGGACATTTAAGTGGCGGCTGCTGTGATGCTACACATCTGTACATACTGAGTTTATGTTTACAACTGTGTATTCGTATTATAGATCTATGGTTTGGTTAGTATTTATTTATTTATTTATTTATTTATTACATTTCTATACCGCCCAATAGCCGGAGCTCTCTGGGCGGTTCACAAAAATTAAAAACATTCAAAGTATAAAACAACAGTATAAAACCATAATATAAAATACGATATAAAAGCTTAACCGGATAAAAACAGCAGCAATGCAAAATTACGAATTTAAAACACCAAGGCTGTAGCTAGACCTAAGGTTTATCCCAGGATTGTCCTGGGGTCAAACCTGTTCGTCTAAGTGCCACACAGGGCATCCAGTGCTCAGGCAGGGATGAACCCGGGATGATCCTGGGATAAACCTTAGGTCTAGCTACGGCCCAAGTTAAAATTTATTTATAGACTGTTAAAATGCTGGGAGAATAAAAAGGTCTTCACCTGGCGTCTAAAAGCATATAATGTAGGTGCCAAGCGAACCTCCTCAGGGAGCTCATTCCACAGCCGGGGTGCCACAGCAGAGAAGGCCCTGCTCCTGGTAGCCACCTGCCTCACTTTAGTATCTCTAGGGAGACAAAGGTGGATTTGGATGTGTGAGCTAACCGGCAGTCATGTTCATGCTTGTTCCCTCTGGCAGTCACACGTGCTGGCAAGAGGCACTCACATCAGTGAGACTTCTTTTATTGAGGAAATCACGCGGTAGACAAGCTTAATGGTTACAGAGTCTCCAAAACACACTTAAAGCTGAACGATGGTTAGGAAGTTTTAGGCTGTTTTTTCTGAAACGATCCTTAAGGCAAACCCTCGAGAGGGAGGAGTGAATAGGGCACGCCAATAACAGCTTTGAGCTTCTCCAGACGCCGCTTACATTGGCACCTCAAATGGACATGGCCAATCTCCTAAAACTCCGTCCCAGGAAAGGTTGCTCTTTGCCACCGGAGACGGGCAGAGAGATCCGTCACGCACTTGTCAGTCTCAGCCTATCACTCCTGAGCTGACCCTATTTCCATGACTTCAGGAAAGGTTAAGCCTCAGGCCCAGGAGTCCCATCCTTCTGCTAAGGACTGGGAACTCCTTGCCACCTGAGTCTGGGCACGAACACAGAATCCACAGCATATGTAAGTCCAAGTCTATGAAAAGCTTCACTACTTTCCATGGCACAGTTTTTAGATATCCAAAGTCTAAATAGCAACGCGTCCATGTGCAGAGTGTTTTCAAAGTCTCAAGCATGCTGGTGCAAAGCTGAGAAAAAGGAGTGAACAAGCTACTTCTATGGGAACTTCTTACAGAGATAAGCTTGCAACAGAACATCTGGCATTGTCAAATTATTCCCTAATAAATTTAACCACTAGGTACATGGCTGGCCTTGTAACTGCACCTGACACTGGCCGAGAAAGTGAGGTCTAACCTACACCACTATTTATCCCGGGAGAATATTGAGGTTGTCCCTTCAGGGCCACATGACGCTAATCCTGGGATGAACTGGGGATGACCACTTTGGCCTTAGCTAGACCTAAGGTTTATCCTGGGATTGTCCCGGGGTCATCCCTGTTCATGTAAATGACACACAGGATATCCCGAGAGCAGGCAGGGATGATCCCGGGATAAACCTTAGGTCTAGCTAAGGCCTTTGTTCTCCCGGGACATCAGGCACTACAGTTATCGTGATTTTTCCCATCTCTTGGGACAATCCTGAGGTCCGCGGGCGGTGTGGACCCCCATCCCAAAGTCGTCGCTGTTCCCTGCGAGTAGCAGGGCTTAGCAAACAGGCAAGCAGCTGTGTGTGGGGAACCTGTGGGTATTGGGAGTGAGGAGGAGAGCATTTTTGCTGCCTCCTGGATGGCTCTTGGTGTCTTACAGAGCTGGGTTTGTTTGTTTTTTTAAAAGGGCTCATCTACACCAAGCAGGCCATTCCACTATGAAAGTGGTATGAAAGCGGTATATAAAAGGCAGGAGCCACATTGTTGCTTTATAGTGGTATTGAAGTGCACTGACAACTGTTGGGGCCCATTGACACATCTACACCAAGCTGGATATTGCACTACGAAATCGGTATGATAGCAATTTATGGTCTGTGTCTGTGTGCCCCAGCAGTTGTCAGTGCACTTCAATACAGCTATAAAGCAGTAGTGTGGCTCCTGACTTTTATATACAACTTCTATACCGCTTTCATAGTGGAATATCCTGCTTGGTGTAGATGAGCCCCAAATCATATCTTCGTGCAAGATTGCTGTTCTGCAATTGTCTCCACTTCTAAAAGAACCCCTTTGCCCCGGAGTGGCCCTCTTTATTTCTGGGAAAACTCACTGGCCCCTGAGAGACAATCCCAGAAGTACTATACTTTCTGATCACCTCTCCGCTCTCTCAAAAGGCCTCTAGGTGTAGACGAGGCCTGAAAAGGAGGGGTTGAAGTGTGTGCATGCTATATAAACTATGTGCAGTGCCTGTGAGGGGGCAGACAGGGAAGTGATATAAATAATAGTTAACTAATAGTTAGCTGTTCTCTATCAGAAGACAAGCAGTAAGGCAAACATGCAGCCTAAGCGAAGAGACCACATATACAGTTGGGGTCAAGAGGTAAGCGCGTTATCTGGAAAGACCCGGCTTGCTCAGTCAACAGACAATACACAATGAGTTTCTGCTAAGGGCAGTGGCTGCAATGTAAATCTATGGGCTTCTTGTGGAAATATACCCAAGCATGCACACTGTTTATTTATTTATTTATTTATTTATTACATTTTTATACCGCCCAATAGCCGAAGCTCTCTGGGCGGTTCACTGTATAAGCAAATATGATGTAACTTGTTTGCCACACAGTATAAAAGTCCTGAATTTGAAGCAGGCAGTCTTTTTGCTGCGGAAATAAAGCCAAGGCTTTGATTTTACCCCGTGTCTATTTGTTATTTGGTTCCGGCGACTAGACATGATCTGAGAGAGAGAGCGCTCAACTTGAGGGCTCTTATTGCAGAAGAGATTATGACAGGGGACAGGGACAAGAGGAGCTGAATTGAGATGGGATAGCAATGAGATTGAGTTTAGATCAGAGTTAGGATTTTAGGACAGAGAGAGGGGTGGGGGTCTGTGGTGATTGTGCAGGGATTGTTTAAGAGAGTAATGGTGGAGTATTGTGGTCATCGCATACAGAACATGATGACCCCACAATGGCCCATAGTCAATCAGATCTGGTTATGCAGGCATCTCCCAAACAAAGTGAATGCTTTGTCCTTAGTTGAAGTTGGTGTGGAGAAGAGATGCCACCCCTTCCTCCCTGGGATATGTTGTCACACGCGTTTGAGTCTGTGTTGACAAAATTGCCTTGGGACCACAATGCCTGATGGAACGCCTCTCCCGACATGAACCTACCTGTACACTATGCTCGAGAGCTTCGACTATGGGGTGGTATATATATATATAAATAAATAAATAAATAAATAAATAAATAAATAAATAAATAAATAAAATCAAAACCTCCCATGTTGGTGGTTCCATGAAGAAAGAGGCAGGGAAACGAGTCATTACAAGGCAAGAAAGATGCCTAATCCAAGGGTATCTACTAAGAGGGAGACTCAGAAAATGGCAACAAGGGAGAGGGCCTTCTCTGTATGGGCCCCCAGTTATGGAATTATCTTGAAAAGGCTTGCCTGGTGCCAACGTTGCTATCTTTTGGCACCAGATCAAGACCTTTCTCTTTCCCCAAGTATTTAGCGATATGTGTAGGCTCTCCCACACTAGAGGCCTTCAAGAGGCAGCTGGACAGCCATCTGTCAGGGATGCTTTAGAGTGGATTCCTGCATTGAGCAGGAGGTTGGACTCGATGGCCTTGTAGGCCCCTTCCAACTCTGCTATTCTATGATTCAATGAACTTCATCGATCCCGGATTTGTTTTTAGGTTCGGCTGACAGCTTAAAGTTGTTTACGGTTGGTTTTAGATGCATGTTCCTGTGTATACTCTACATTTTTTATGGTTTTAGTTGTTTTAATCTTACGTGAACTGCCCACAGAGCGATTTAGAGGGAATCTAAATCTCTAAATAAAATTTAGAGATGTAATATATATTTTTTAATCTGGTTGAGCTTTTATATTGTATTTTATATTATGGTTTTATACTGTTGTTTTATACTTGAATTGTCTTAATTTTGTAAACCGCCCAGAGATCTTCGGCTATCGGGTGGTATAGAAATGCAATAAATAAATAAATAAATAAATAATATTTTTTAAAAAATAAAAAAAAACTAAGAAAAGGGAGAAGCCACTTAGGAACAAACACCATTTTAATGTAAATCGACTGACGTTAGGTAATCTATAAAGAGTGCTTGACAGAGTATTTCCTTTTCGAACGTAAGGTTCACTTGCAGCCCTCTGAGGAAAATTCTTCCTGCCCTGGATATGAGCAATAAACCAAATTATTTTACTGCAGACAGTAATTAGGCAGGAGGGCTGCTAGTAAAATAAATAAATAAGTAAATAACCCTTTCCCTGCTTGCTGCCCTAACCCTCTGCTCTCTCTTTATGGTGCTCTGTGGAGTCACTGTTTCCTGTCCCTCCTGAACGGGCCTCGCTCATTTTCCGAGGGCAGCCAATCACAGGCCAGGACACATATTGAGTGGATATTTACAGCACCAGAGCTGCCTCCATAACTTCAAGCCTGCGGGAAGCCCTTGGACTTCTGTCTTCAAAACGCTGCAGCACAGCAAAAGGCAGGCTGTAATTGGAATGGCAAACTTGGGTTGCCACGGAAAGAGGAAAGACAGAATTCTGCAGGCGAAGGGTTCAGGTTGCGGGTATTGAGGACGGTCCTGCTCAGCTTAACGTTACTGTTCAACTTCATGAACGTCCAGTTCTTCTTGAAGAAAATTGGAAGCCGATCATTGGGGAATTGAAGCAGCAGGCATCGCTGCAGATGTGTGTGTATTCTTGTGATAGGTAGTTTTCTGAACATATCTAGCCACGCTACTGAATCTACGGAGTTACACCGTAGAATCAGAGAGTTGGAAGTGGAATGTCCGTTATTGTGGAATCCGTCTCTTTTGGGGCTCGGCATACTCTTGGTGAGCACCAAGCTCAGCTCGCATTTATGGGCTGAGCAGTGGCTTTTCCTGAAATCTTGCAACTTCCCCTCCCCCCCCTCTCTCTCTCTGTGTGTTTTAAAAAATACGTAAATAGAAATGTGTGCAAATTGCAGTTGGGCAAGCACTAGCATCCGCGAAGAGGGTGAGCTGGCGATTTCTCACCAGGCTTCAAGTCCCATCCAGATGCCCAATGCCATCACTAGGTTGCAGTGCCTGCAGATGCCCTCCCGGTGCTTTGGGGGTAGCGATCTGCCATCCCTCCCAATCTGCTGCTTGAGCAGGGAATTCACCCTGCTTCATGGGAGGACTGATCCTGACCACTACATTCATCCATCCTTCTCTTGAAAGCCTCTAATGAAGTAGCATTCCGCGCATTCCAAGGCAATCAATTTTATTCTCAAACAGCTTGTAATGTTAGGAAATTCTTCCTAATGTTTCGTCTAAACCCCTACATAGTATTTGAAGCTGTTAGTTTGGATCATACCCTCTGGAGCAGGAGTGGGCAACTTCAGGGGATACATTTTTATAGGGTGGCCATGGCCATGGCTAGACCAGGGCAGGATCTACACTACTGCTTATAATGGTTTATAATAGTTATGAAAACTGTTCAGGCCCAGGACACATTACATATACTGTTTTCATAATGTTCTAAAAGTGTTATATCCTGCTTGGTGTAGATTGGGCCCAGGCCTATATCCCGGGATTGTCCTGGGATCATCCCTGTACATCCAAATGACACACAAGGGATCCTGGGAGCAGGCAGGGACGACCCCTCCATTTGCCTGGGATAATCCTTAGGTCTAGCTAAGGCCTTTATGAAAAGGTGGACAGGGCTCCTGTATCTTTAACAGTTGCATAGAAAAGGGAATTTCAACAGGTGTCCTTTGTATATATGGAGAACCTGGTGAAATTTCCTCTTCATCACAACAGTTAAAGCTGTAGGAGCTATACTAGAGTGATCAGATTAAAAAGAGGGCAGGGCACCTACAGCTTTAACTGTTGTAATGAAGAGGAAATTTCACCAGGGTCTCCATATATATAAATGACACCTGCTGAAATTTCCTTTTCAATACAACTGTTAAAGATACAGGAGCCCTGTCCTCCTTTTCATAGGGTCACCCTACATTTTTATCCCCCAACCCCCTCCACCGGTTGCCACTACTGCTGTGCCACTGAATTCTGCAGCAGTGCCGCCCCCACAAACCAGCAATTTGCCAACAAAGTTTGGCAGCAAACCACTATGGAGAGCTATAGAGGCCAAATTTATCTTGTTTGCAAGCTAGAATTGACTGTTCTACCACTCTGCTTAGGGTGACCCTATGAAAAGGAGGACAGGGCTCCTGCATCTTTAACAGTTGTATTGTAAAGGGGAATTTCAGCAGGTGTCATTTGTATGCACGCAGCACCTGGTGAAATTCCCTCTTCATCATGACAGTTAAAGCGGCAGGAGCCCTACCCGCTTTTGTATCTGGTCACGCTAGTATAGGTGCTGCCGCTTGAACTGTTGTGATGGAGAGGGCATTTCACAGGGCGTCTGGCAAGCTCTCAGGCTGCTGTGGGTTTCTGAGCCATCCCTAGTTGGAATGTATGAGAAATTCATTTCAGTTCATTTTAAATCAAGAATTACCGAGTTCACACCTTTCAGACCTAACACAGATTCAGAAGCGATCTGTGGCCAAAGTCCGTAGAATTCTAAGGTTGCAATGTGATTTGCAGATACTGGCCTCCCCTCCTGCACACAAAACATTGTTTTACTACATGTGTACACAAGTTTTGAAACAATTTTTGCCTATTTTTGATGCATACATTTGGGAAAATATGCATGGAAATACCCACGGATTTCCATTCCAAAAGAAAGAACAAAACTTGCGATCTGATACGAACTTGAGTCAGAACGAACTTTGATATTAAATTCAGAGGGCTTCCGCGAGTTCGAGTTTTGCTGCTTCACTCATCCATAGAGAACAGTGGTGGGTGGAACTGAAGGCAAAACTGATAGGACCAAAAACAAAAAAAGGGGTAAAATAGGGTGACCCTATGGAAAAGAGGCCAGGGCTCCTGTATCTTTAACAGTCATGTTGGAAGGGGAATTTCAGCAGGTGTCATTTGTATGCATGCAGCACCTGGTGAAATTCCCTCTGCATCACAACAGTTAAAGCTGCAGGAGTCCTGCCCTCTTTTGTATCTGGTCACTCTAATATTGCTCCTGCAGCTTTAACTGATGTGATGAAGAGGGAACTTCACCAGGTGCTGCATGCATGCAAACGACACCTGCTGAAATGCCCCTTTTAATGCAACTGTTAAAGATACAGGAGCCCTGTTCTGCTTTTCATTTGGTCACCCTAGGTAAAAGGTCCAGTAAAATATCCCCATATTTTACTTGAAACCTTCTACTGCCAGTAACGAAGCGTTAGGAGATGCATTTCAGGTTTTTAATATATGGGGTGGGGGTGAGGAGAACATGCAAAAGCTGCAGAATCCCCAGTTGTTGGCCTGGTCAAAGGCCAATTAATGGGGGTTGACTGGGACCCCCTGATGTATATAGAAAGGACTACAAATAACTTGAGGAGGGGAGATGCAATGGGGCACTTAACTATCCCAACCATAGGTGGCGCTGTGCCCAAAATAAGCCAATCAACCATGCTGCTCGTTCCACAATGTTCTTAGCCACAAAGTGGTTGTTTCATTAAGCATCCAGTTTGGTTTGGCTTCTTTTCCCAAAACGACCCGACAATGGCACTGTTATTGTCTCCACCCGGCCGCAAGCCCCAGACTACGAAGCGGAACAGGGACAGTCGCAGCCCAAGGACCGTCACGTCACATGTTCTGTTTCAGTAGACATTACAAGGGAGAGAGGAAGTGGCATCACGCTGTGTGATGTCACTTCCTCTCTCCCTTGTAATGTCTACTGAAACAAAACATGTGACGTGACGGTCTGCATGCGAAGCAGGTGCTCTGCTCATGATCTGTGGTTTCTCCCCAATTAGGCTGCCTTTGCACCAAAACTGAGACAAACTAGTATTGTCATGGTTGTGTTCATCTGACAACTTGTGTTAGACTGCAGGACATTTTTTTGGGGGGGGGATTTTTGCATAGAAACAGAACTGTTGATGCCTTAGCATTCACCGTAAGTGAAGCCCTTATTGATATTCATGTTCATAAGCGCCGGATGGTGCTAATTGGCCTAGGGAGGGCAACCATTTTCACTCCATTTCAGATATCCAGGAGAATTCACTTATTTTGCAAAATTTGCTTTAGCACAGAATGTGCTTCATCGGTAGTAAATTTGACCACTAGTTCCACAACTCTAGATTGGATCAGATGTTGGCTGCTAGCAGTCACCACACTTTCTCTCTCTCTCTAGGCACTCAGAAATAGATTTTGCTTTTAAAAAAATATTTTTTTCTATTTCCCAGAATTTTAAATCAAACTAATTTGTCAAACATTTCTTGGGTACTCTTTCTCAATGCAAGGCTATACATCGCCCCCTCTGAGCAAAATAATTGACACTGGGTCTGAGATTTCAAAGTTCATTCAGCACTCCGGGATATGTTTTCTCAGGTGCAGCTCGCATAAATCCATTCATATGAGTCAGATCTATTTTGACGTCATCCTTTTCTACGCTGGTCTGGATTTATTCCTTATCTTTGTCCCTATTTCCCCCAACATATTGCTATTCATTTGCTCTCTATCTATTTTCCCCTGAAGTGTTTTTTTAAATGTTATATTTACTTTTGCCAGTTATACGAATCACTGTGATTTGAAAAAAAAAATTATGGATGTTGCTTTTATTTTATGATACGAACTTAAATCTGTACACAGTACTTTGGATACATTTATGTTTAGAAAGGTAGGATATCAATCTTGAAATAAAACAAAATAAAACATTCAGATGTGTCCCATATCGCCTTATGGCAAGACACTCAACTTACAGAACTTTGTGCTTTCAGATCATAATCATGTCATGTTGTTGGAGCTGCCCAGAGATCCTTTTCATAGAATAGCAGAGTTGGAAGGGGCCTACAACGCCATCGAGTCCAACCCCCTGCTCAATGCAGGAATCCACCCTAAAGCATCCCTGACAGATGGTTGTCCAGCTGCCTCTTGAAGGCCTCTAGTGTGGGAGAGACCACAACCTCCCTAGGTAACTGATTCCATTGTCGTACTGCTCTAACAGCCAGAAAGTTTTTCCTGATGTCCAGCTGGAATCTGGCTTCCTTTAACTTGAGCCCGTTATTCCGTGTCCTGCACTCTGGGAGGATCGAGAAGAGATCCTGGCCCTCCTCTGTGTGACAGCCTTTTAAGTATTTGAAGAGTGCTATCAGATCATAATCATGTCATGTTGTGGGAGCTGCCCAGAGATCCTTTTGTTATAGGGCAGCATATTAGGGTGATCATATGAAAAGGAGGACAGGGCTCATGTATCTTGAATGGTTGCATTGAAAGGGGAATTTCAGCAGGTGTCATTTGTATGCATGCAGCACCTGGTGAAATTCCCTCTCCATCACAACAGTTAAAGCTGCAGGAGTATAGCTAGAGTGAGAAGATACAAAAGAGGGCAGCTTTGTACATTGATGGTGCTATATAAATAAATAAATAAATAATAATAATAATAATAATAATAATAATTTCACCAAGTGCTGCATGCATACAAAGGACACCAGCTGAAATCACCCTTTCAATACAACGGTTAAAGATACAGGGGCCCTGTCCTCCTTTCCATATGGTCACCCTAATATTATAAATAAATGGATTCCTCTAATCTTTGGGTTGCTTTGTTGTGTGAATCCTGCCCACTTCTGACTACCCTGTTCTCTGCTACAAGGCAAAGGGAGGGTTGGCCATCTGCCCACTTGAAAACATCAGTTCAGTGCTGAGAAGGCAAGCCTCTTTTCTTTCCTGCCCCAAACACACCACTTGATAGATTTGTAATTAATATGCAGAAGCAAGAAAATTGCTGCATGATGAGTAGATTACAAAGCCCGCTCTTTCATCTTGTTTGCATTTCCCCCCTCCCCCTCCACCATCCCTTGCCAATGGCTGTGATTACAATTCAGGCGCCATTTCCATATTTCCTTGAGCGTTTCAAGGAGCACATTGATTTGATGGTTCATTCCATTTTCAATGCGTTGCAGGTGTTTGGTGACAATCAGGATTGCTAGCATAGGTTGCTTCCATCTCAAGGCCCTTTAGTGTTGCTTAGGCACTGCTGTTCCACAGTCAGCTGGAAGTGGGACGAAAATGGTGGCTCCATGCAGCATTTAATAGAGTTGCTATATTACCCAGCAGTCCTCTTCCCATGGCTAAGTTCCTTCAGTAATGTTTACTGAAAAGGAAGTCCCATTCTACAACGATCACCCATGATGCTAATTTGTAGTCTTCCCCTTACAAGTTCTGCCTCTTTTATTGCTTCCTGCTCTGCATGGTGGGTGGGATTCCAGATGAATTGCCCCTTAATTAGACAGCTCCTGTTCCCCATGGAAGAGGGGGTTTAATTACTGGTTTAGAAAGAAAAACGGATGGAAGGAAACCAATAATTAAGGCTACCCGCAAATTCTGTTGAGACCCCCTCCTGCAAGTTATCTATAGAGAACTTTTAGCTCGTTCCTAGTGTTTATACTCTAAACCTCCATCCCTGTGGGATCCTCAGGGTGACTATCATAATATATAATAATGAAACACTGAAAACAATGAAACCATTTGGAATGGTGTGTGTGTGAAGCTCTTTCAGCCAAAGGGCTGAAATTCCATTTCAGAGAAGCTATTGAGGACTGCACTCAAGTGGTGGGTGGGACCAAAGGCTAAAAGGGTGTGGCCAGGATACGCAAGATACCAGCATATTTTAGCTTACAGTTCTTAATGCCAGTAACTAAGCCTTAAGAGAGGCATTTCAATCTTTTAGGCTGAGAAAAGGAACCACACAAAGCCAGGGGCCCACAAAATGCTCTGTGGTGGTGGGAAGGAGGTGTGGCCATGGGAAGGGGGTGTGGCCATGGGAAGGGGGTGTGGCCTTCTGGAGGACTCTGGAAGGCTGGATTGAGACCCCTCGGTGGGGCAAATCTGGCCCGAGGACCTGATGTTGTGCACTCCTAATCTGAAAGAAATGTCAAAGAACCCATTTACCAGCAGCAATAGCCACAAAAACCCAGAGAAATTGAGCTCAGACCATTCAGTAAAATCCACACTGAGAAGAAGTCATTTTGATTTGTTTTCTAAATGCTCCCAATTACCTCTCCCAGGGCAGAGAACGTCATACTGTGATTGCTAGGGATAAAAAGGCCAACATGCATTCCTGTGCCATTAGTAACACATCATCATCATCATCATCATCATCATCATCATCATCATCATCAAAAATAATAATAAATCTTGATAGAATGATATGTACAATCATATAAAGGCTGCATGTTTACCTATTTGTCATCAGTATAGACCTGCACACTGAAAATCCAGAGAGACGAAAGGATTCAATCAGTACAAAAATTGGATATTTCCCTGGCAAGCTCTAGTGTATTACAGCACAACAGATCAAGCATTTATTTTCAAAATGGGTTAAAAACTGTCAGTATGACAGCTGTACTAAGAGACACACTGATAGCTAGTGGGGCACAGTAGTTGGAGTATTGGATTGGGACTTGGACAATCTGGGTTCTAGTTCCCACTCCTCCATGAAGCTCATTGGGTAACTTCGGGCCAGCCATTGACTCTCAGCCTAAGGGTTGACTCTCAAGGTGGTTGTGTTCCTTGCAGGAGGAAAAAAAAGGAGGGATTTAAATGTAAGTAAGGAAGAAAGATGCTAGGAGGCACAGACTCTCCTACGAAATCCACTCCAGGTTTTTCTTATTTTCCTGCAGCAGCTTCCCTTCACAACCCAGTCCTTTGCTATTGTTATTTCCCCCTCTTACCTTAATGAGCCTACAGAGGACAAAACAAAGGGAGTTGTTCTTTCCCTCCCTTTATGGTGTGGAAAGTGGAGTAAGAGAATCAAGCCAGTTGCAAATGGAGCTTAGGAATGCAGAAAGGCTGAGGGAAATAAAAGGGAGAATTGCCATTGCCCTCAGCCTTCTCCCATCCTGTCAGTTGATCAATTCATATAGCAAAAATTCATTTTTCTTCAATATCTCCCTCCGGTCGGAACATAGTGGCACAGGAGATCATTGACTGGAAGGTATTTGGAAAGAATATATTCTTAGAGTGAAGGGTGGATGCTGTGGTTTAAAGTGTTGATAAGCAGTTGCTACAGTGACATTCTGAGGAAAAGCAGCAAGTGGTGGATAGAACTGAGGGAAGAGACTGTCCAGGGAAAGCAGTTTTTGCACATGAAGAGAGAGAGAGAGAGAGAGAGAGAGAGATGACCTGAGAAACACCAGAGAGAAATTGAAAATGGTACGGCAATGCTCTTCCCTCAGCTCACTTCTTAGCCCCCGCTCCCATTCAGAGCTATATTATTCTTAGAAAGCGAAGAGAAGAGAGGGGGAAAGGAAGAAACCATTGCAAATGCCATTCGGAGAGAGAGGACACACATTCTTTCCCAAAAATCTACACCAGGTTTTTCTGACAACCTAATTTAGCCGCTCATGAAGTTCCATAATTTTCAACGCCCCTGGCCTGTTGGCAACCGGGTTTGTGGAAGACTGGCTAAAGCATTTATTTGAGCCCACCTTTTGACCCAAATTAAGTCCTCAACATGGCTTGCAACATAAACCGTAAAATAGCATAAAAGCAAATATTTAAATTCGGCACAGGAATATAACAGTAAAAGATGCATAGCACAACCCTGTGTATCTTTCCTCAGACGTTAGGCCCATTACGCTCAGTGGGACTTCCTCCTAATCAATTGTGTAAGGGATTGTAACCTCAAAAGCATTTTACCCTTCTCTTCCAAAGCCCCAGAAATAAGCCTTAATCAGTATTTTCGATGTTAGAAGAACAATTCAGGACTGCACGATACCATAAGCTTTGCAGTAATCTGGCTTGAAAACAGGCTGGCTTGGCTATTACATATGTGCTATTCATTTGGAAGAATAAAGTTGGCTTGCTAGGAACACCGTTATCCTGAGAATACAGGTGGCCCATTGCAAAAAGTTGACTATCACTGGGATGCACAATGCGATTGTTGTTGTTTATTCATTCAGTCGCTTCCGACTCTTCGTGACTTCATGGACCAGCCCACGCCAGAGCTTTCTGTCGGCCATTGCCACCCCTAGCTCCTCCAAGGTCAAGTCTGTCACCTCCAGAATATCATCCATCCATCTTGCTCTTGGTCGGCCCCTCTTCCTTTTGCCTTCCACTTTCTCTAGCATCAACATCTTCTCCAGGGTGTCCTGTCTTCTCATTGTGTGGCCAAAGTACTTCAGTTTTGCCTTTAATACCATTCCCCCAAGTGAGCAGTCTGGCTTTATTTCCTGGAGTATGGTCTGGTTTGATCTTCTTGCAGTCCAAGGCACTCTCAGAATTTTCCTTCAACACCACAGTTCAAAAGAACGCATAATTATAGGGATGTTGCGGAAGCCTGAGAGAGGGGTGGAGGCTAGTAGATGCCCCACTGCATGGCCTCCTGGACTCCAGTCCATGGACCGCTGCACTTCCCTACACCGTTTGGCTCCCTAGATAAGTTGCATGGTCTGCAAGCATCCAGTGACCGGCGCTCAGCCAGACGACCACTCAGCAAGCCGCCATTTTGTGAAAATGGCCATTTTGGGGGTGGGTGGGTAAAAAGCCTTTTATGCAAATGGTGGCTATAAAGCAGCCATTTACACAAAATTACAGGCATGAATGCTGGTAATCTCGCTTAAATGGCTCACTCAGGGGTCAGGCGCCATGCAATGCTCGCCGTGCACCCATAGACTGTGTGGCAGCTCATCCGGAGAAGTGAAAAGGGTGGCCGGCCGATGGGGTTTTGGCAAGCAGTGTGTGGTGCAAATGGATTGGAATCGGTCCATCTCTATACATAATGACAGTTCATGTAATTCTAAAATATAAAGGCATTCATTTCTGAATGGCCAAAATAATTTTTTGTGATCAGGATGTAGGAGTCGCTGAACTAAAATATTCAATGAGAATCCTGATCTTCAGATTCCAGTGACAAGATTATCATTTCTCTCTCTCTCTCTTTCGGTTAAGGAGCAGTTTGTTCAATCATGCATGGATTGACCTAGTTAAATTTTTCCATTTTTGCAGAATTACAGTCAGGACAAATCTAAAGGCATACATACAGTATGTCAGTTTTTTAAACTGAACATTCAGTCCTTTGAAGCTTCTGTCATATTCAGGCCTTCCTTACATAAAATATAATGGAGTTTAAAATCAATGATCAGTCTTTGATTGAACTGCTGAAAGCTTTCCAGAAAACATATCCTGAAAGTTTTATGAAGGCATCCTATAGGCATCTGACTGTCACTGCAGTCAGAGGCTTACATCTCTCTTCCTTGTCTTCCATCCCTCTAGTTTTAATTTTATATGTGTCATTTTCAGTATGTGACATCTACTAGAAAACACATAAAGACAGGTGTATCCATGGGCTGTGATTTTCTACAGCTACAGTGGGATGATAACTGATGGGGTGTGCAACAAACTGTTGCAGTGCTGAGTGCTATAGTACAGGGGCCTGGCCACTCCATTCCATTCCTCCTTCCACCTGATTTTCCATTCCCCTTCTATTCTCCCTTCTATCTGGATTTCCATTCCCCCTTCCATCTGTTTTTCCATTCCTTCTTCCATCAAGTTTTCCATTCATCCTTCCATCTGTTTTTCCGTTCATCCTTCCCCCTGTTTTCCATTCCCCCTTCCATCTGGTTTTCTATTCCCCTTCCATTCCCCTTCCATCTGGCTTTCCATTCCTCCTTTCACCTGGTATTCCATTCCCCTTCCATCTGGTTTTCCATTCCCCCTTCCATCTGGTTTTCCATTCCCCTTTCCATCTGGTTTTCCATTCCTCCTTCCATCTGGTTTTCAATTCCCCTTTCCATTTCCCCTTCCATCTGGTTTTCCATTCCCCTTCCATTCCCCTTCCATCTTGTTTTCCATTCCCCCTTCCATCTAATTTTCCATTCCCCCTTCCATCTGTTTTTCCATTCCCCCTTCCATCTGTTTTTCCATTCCTTCTTCCATCTGTTTTTCCATTCATCCTTCCCCATTTTCCATTCCCCTTCCATTCCCCTTCCATCTGGCTTTCCATTCCTCCTTCCATCTGGTTTTCCATTCCCCCTTCCATCTGGTTTTCCATTCCCCTTTCCATCTGGTTTTCCATTCCTCCTTCCATCTGGTTTTCAATTCCCCTTTCCATTTCCCCTTCCATCTGGTTTTCCATTCCCCTTCCATTCCCTTCCCATCTGGTTTTCCATTCCCACTTCCATCTGGTTTTCAATTCCCCGTTCCGTTTCCCCTTCCATCTGGTTTTCCATTCCCCTTCCATTCCCCTTTCCATCTGGTTTTCTATTCCCCTTTCATTCCCCTTCCATTCCCCTTCCATCTGGTTTTCCATTCTCCTTCCAATCCCCTTTCCATCTGGTTTCCATTCCTCCTTTCATCTGGTTTTCCATTCCCCTTTCCATTTCCCCTTTCATCTGGTTTCTGTTCCTCCTTCCATCCATTTTTCTATTCCGCCTTCCATCTGATATTCCATTCCTCCTCTCCAATAGTTACTCAGCATTCTAATCTCCCCTTGTCATTGAACTGTTCTCAGGATTTCCCTTCCTTTACAGTCCCCCCCCAAGATTTTTTGTACTTCCACAAACCTTAGGGTTCCTCTAAGCCTGCTGATACCACTTGTGCACTGGGGTGGGGTGCCATTTTGGCTACATAATCAACAGCATTCACACCCTGAACATCAGGACTAGAAGGAATGATAGTTCTTCACCCACCATCACTTAAGTTATCTGTACGTCAGGGGTCCCCACCCTTTTCGCTTCAGTGAGCACATTTGGAATTTTGAAAGAGTGAAATGGGATCAGCTCCTTTATAGTTTTGACTGAAACAGTGGTTTCACAGCTCTGCTGACATCAGAGCCACCAGTCTCTAATGGGTACAAAAGGGGGTGTCTTTTGCCTCCGCCTCCCCATCCCAGTCACTTTATAATGTAACCGACACATTCATTTTCATTGAAAACACCCAACCAATATTATTCCCTACGTAGTTTGCGCACTTAATTTAAATAAAGGAAAACCAAATATTATCAGAATGTTGGTAGTGTGCATGTCCACATTTCTGAGTACACACTGGATGAACTGGCTGGTAGAGGGAAGGGAGCAGGGGAACAGAAAAGAAAAAACAAGTAGCAAAGACCTTTTGGCAAAGATTTGGGCAAAGATGAAAATGTTCCATAAGTGACTGTTGATTCGACAGGCATATACATTTGAGAAACCGCAGTTCACAGTTCACAACTGCGGTAGAACGGGTGAGAGAATGCAGTTTCAATCCATGATTAAAATATAAAGGAAGCTGCATTTCTTCATGGGAAAAGGGGAAAAAAGAACAAAAGAAAAAATGAAAAAAAAATGAAAGGTAGCAGCAGCAAAATTGTAAGCTCAAAAAAGTAAGAGCAAAAAAAAAAATACAAACTAAGAAATTATTATCACAGTCACTGCTTATATATTTTAATAAGGCACTGAGTGTCTATAAATTGCTCGTTAATCTGCATATATGAAAGAACACATTTAAAAAATTGTCACAAATCCCAAGAGCCAAACCTGCATTTTCAGAAACCAAGCAACAGGCACTTCGACAAAATCTGAATGCAATTTCAGCCAGCTAAAGGAAACGCAGGAAGCCCAAACCCAAACCAAGGCACATTCTTGGAATCTATCTCTTCTGAACGTTTGCCCCAGCTGATTAATTGGGCTGTAAATTCCAAGACTGCCAAAAATGGAGACATCTGAAGATTGTCAAGTCATGGCAGGCTCTACCTTCCAGACCGAAAAAAAAGAAAAGAAAAGTGCCTCCCTTTATTCACCCACTTAAATGCCAATCAAGCAACGTCTCCTGGAATGGCTTCATCATCATACTGCATAGCGAACAGGCATTGTGCGATACCAAGCACTGGGGTTTACTGAATGGTTAGCCTGCTCAACGAGCTTTTGTAGAGACATAGGCTTAGGCCATAGCTAGACCTAAGGTTTATCCCTGGATTGTCCAGGGGTCGAACCTGTTCATCTAGGTGACACACAGGGGATCCAGGGCTCAGGCAGGGGCGAACCCTGGATGATCCCAGGATAAACCTTCGTTCTAGCTGTGGCCATACTATATACCACTTTCATACTGCTATATGCTGCTTGGTGTGGCTCCTGCCTTTTATATACTGCTTTCATAGTGCAATATCCTGCTCGGTGTAGATGAGGCCTTTGACTCAGTCAGACCATTGGTCCATCTAGCCTGATATTTACCAACCTGGCTGTCAGAGGCGCTCCAGGGTCTCAGGCAGGTGAAGCCTTCCCATGACCTTCTACCTGTTCCTTTTATTATTATTATTATTATTTATTATTATTAATAATTATTAATAATTATTAGTAATTAATTATTATTATTATTATTAATAATAATAATTGGCTGGAGATGCCTGCGATTAGAATAATAGAATTCCAGAGTTGGAAGAGACCTCACAGATCATCTGGGCTAGATCTGCACTACTTCTTTATAGCAGTATTGAAGTGCACAGATAACTGTTGGGGCAAAATCCACATTCCATTTACTGCTTTCATAGTGTTATATCCTGCTTTTTATTCCACACCCGTAGTGATTTGACACAAGGTGTAGATCTGGCCCTGTTCCCAACTGCTGCTCAATGCAGGATGCAACTACAGCATCCCTGACAGGTGGTCATCCAGCCTCTGCTTAAATACCACCAGCAAAGGAGAGCTCGCCACTTTCTAGGGCAGCGCATTCTGCTGATGAAGTTTCTTCTAACGTTTGGTGAAATCTCCTTCCTTGAAATGTCTACCCTTTGGTTGTTGTTCCGACCTCCATCTTCTGTGGGACAGCCATTCAGATATTTGAAGATGGCTATCATATCTCTCCTCAACCATTCCCCCGATTTACAAAAATGCAGTTTTGTAAAGGGGGGGGGGACTTTAAAATTTCCCTAAAAGTCAGGCGATGATCCAATCTGCTTCAAAGTCGGCATGTATAAGTTCCTATGTGGGCGCTATCATGGTGCCCAGTTACATGTGTGTATCTTGAAAAACGACAGAGATAAATGCTGTTTTGTAATTCGGGGAAATGATTTAGGGTTAAATCTTTTAAAATTCTGTAAAAATCAGGGGATGATTCAATCTGCTTCAAAGTTGGCATGCAAAAGATCCTATGTGGAAACTGTCATGGTGCCCAGTTACATGTGTGTATGTTGAAAAATGGCAGAGATAAATGCTGTTTTGTAATTCGGGGAAATGATTTAGGGTTAAATCTTTAAAAATTCTGTAAAAATCAGGGGATGATTCAATCTGCTTCAAAGTTGGCATGCAAAAGATCCTATGTGGAAACTGTCATGGTGCCCAGTTACATGTGTGTATGTTGAAAAATGGCAGAGATAAATGCAGTTTTGTAAAAGGGGGAAACTTTAAAAAATCCCTAAAAATTAGGGGATGATCTGATTTGCTTCAAAATTGGCATGAATAAGGGTCTGTTTAGAAGCTATCATGGTGCCCATTTTCATGTGTACATGTGCTTGGGAAAGGGTCTGAATCGATCTGAATCGATCCAAAGCTATTCGGACCTCCCCGAACCGCTTCAGATCGATTCGGACCTCCCCAACCCACTTTGGATTTGGAATTCAGAGGTCTGAATCACTCTGATCTGCTTGGGATTCAGAATTTGGATCTGAAGCAGTGCACAGCTCTTGTCATTATGCTGAGTCAGACCATTGGTCCAATCTAGCTCAATATTGTCTTCATCAGGGGTAGGCATATCTGGCACCCTCTGCATACTTTGGACTACAACTCCTATCACCCATTATCATTGGCTATGCTAGCTGGGGCTATCGGGGTTGTAACTCACACCTTCTGAAGGCACTAAGTTCCATACTTCTGGCCTTCTTTAACTAGAATCAGCTCCTCAGGGTTTCAGAAAGGGTTCCTTTCCTGACCTATCTGAAGATTTGGGGCATTGAATTTGGGTCCTTCTGCCTGCAAAACATAGGATCATAGAATAGTAGAGTTGGAAGGGACCCATAAGGCCATCAAGGGTTCTAACACATGTGTTCTACCACTGAGCTACAGCTCGCTCTGATAGTTTGTCATAAACATTGTCCCCAGATCATCTGTGCATCAACCAGTTTTTCCTGTTTCCAAACTTTTTTCTTTCTAAAAAAAGGCGCTGTATGGGCACTCACGCAAAACAGCTAGATTCCCTGAATGTCAAGTTAATCTGATCGGAGCCCAGTTAATTAATATGCCTTTTGTATTCTAATTGAAAAGGGAAAGAAAAGAAAGCCAGCAAGACAGAGCATGGAGAATGTGCAACTAATGCCCCGCTTTTGATGCTGTCTGGGAGTGTTTCATTACATTTTCTCTCTCTCCTAACTGGCTTTGCTATAATGAATTATTTTTATGCCATCTGAATAAAAGGGTAACACTCTGTGTAGTGTATCTAAAAAAATAAAATGCCACACTTGTGTCTCAACACAGTTGTTGAGGTTTACTTAACATCTACATTGCTAGCTTTGCAACACTCCAAGTCCGGGCTCAATTCAAAGTGCTGGTATTAACATTCAAAGCCCTAAACAGCTTGGGGCCAGGCTATCTGAAGGAATGCCTCCTCCCATATGTGCCTGCCTGGACCCTAAGGTCATCCTCAGAGGTCCTTCTCTGTGAGCCCCTGCCAAAGGAAGTGAGGCAGGTGGCTACCAGGAGGAGGGCCTTCTCTGCTGTGACACCCTGGCTGTGGAATGAGCTCTGTAGAGAGGTTCACCTGGCACTTACATTATACTTTTTTCAATGCCAGGTGAAGACCTTATTCTCCCAGTATTTCAACAGTTTAACATCTTAGTCTTTTAATCTTGCTGTTTTAAATCTGTATTTTTAATCAGTATAAATCTCTCCATTGCTGCTCCGTTTCACCCTGGTTGTGCTTTTATATAGTAATTTTATTGCATTTTTATACTATTACGTAGGGTGACCATATGAAAAGGAGGACAGGGCTCTTGTATCTTTAACAGTTGCATAGAAAAGGGAATTTCAGCAGGTGTCATTTGTATATATGGAGAACCTGATGAAATTTCCTCTTCCTCACAACAGTTAAAGCTGCAGGAGCTATACTAGAGTGACCAGATTTAAAAGAGGGCAGGGCACCTGCAGCTTTAACTGTTGTGATGAAGAGGGAATTTCACCAGGTGCTGCATGCATACCAATGACACCTGCTGAAATTCCCTTTTCAATTCAACTGTTAAAGATACAGGAGCCCTGTCCTCCTTTTCATATGATCACCCTAATGCTATTGTTTGTTTAATACTGTTCTTTGTTTTATACTTTGATTAGTGTCTGATGGTTTTAACATTTGTGAACTGCCCAGACAGCTTCGGCCATTGGGTGGTATAGAAATGCAATAAATAAATAAATAAATAAATATTTATAAGCTGCCTTTCACCTGCAAGTTTCCATGGTGGCAAGGTCTTGCTGGTCATTCCAAAATGAATGAAATGTTACCATGAAGGGCCTTCTCTGCAGTGGCACCCACCATTTGGAAAACCCTCCCCTGTGTGGTTTGGGAGGCAGAAAATATGGCATCTTTTAAAGGCCACCTGAATACACACTTGTTCACTCAGGCTTTCCCTGGGCTGTAGGTAAACTAATTATGCCAGTCCATTTCACTGCTCCATTTCACGGCTACTTTACTGTAGGTGTTTTTATGCTGTGTTTTAAAGCTATGATACACACACACACACACACACACACACATATATATATATATATATATAGTTGCAAGCTGCTGAGAGATTCGATTATATTGAGTGGTTTATAAATGTTACAAATAAATAAATAAAATTAAAAACAAACAGAAATATAACCCCCCCCAAAGCAACACATTCAAAAGCAAATTCAACAAGAAATGTATTTCTGCAGCTGTCAGCAAGCCAGACAAAAACACAAGTCCCAATTCAGCCTAAAAAAAACATTTAAATTTAAAATTCAAAACTATTAAATTTAAGCTGTAAAAAAAAAAAAAATGTAAAATAGCCCAGGGCAAAAAGAAACCTTTTAACTTGGCAGCCAGAAGAAAACAAAGTTGGTGCCAATCGGATTTCCTTGGAAGGACATTCTAAAATTGAGATGCCACAACAGAAGAAGCTTTTGGATAGGGGAAACAGAGGATGTTTGCGCTTCTCCAAATTCCTCCGTGAAGCTTGGTTTGCCTCATATGTAAGCTCCAGTGCAAGTGTCTTTTTTAAAAAATTGGGACGAATGTGCATATTTCGGGTGCACTCAAGGTGGGCATGTCTTCTCATAGGCACCGTGGCAGAGGCCTGGGAGAGGGGGGTCAAACATGATCACTGCATGGAAACCTTGGCCCCGTTCAGAAGACACCTTAAACCATGGCTTTAACCTCGGTGGCTAAGCCAGAAAGCTGGGCTGTGTTCGGAAGACACGTTAAACTACGGCTTTAACCATGGTGAATAAAGCAAAAAGCCTTATTCACTGTGGTTAAAGCCATGGTTTAAGGTGTCTTCTGAACACAGCCCAGCTTTCTGGCTTAGCCACTGTGGTTAAAGTCATGGTTTAAGGTGTCTTCTGAACACAGCCCAGCTTTCTGGCTTAGCCACTGTGGTTAAAGCCATGGTTTAAGGTATCTTCTGAACGGGCCCTTTGTTTCACTTCCTGGCATTTGCCAACAAAGGGGCAGCGGCCTCCATTACTCCAAATATCATTTTTTTTGGGGGGGGGGAATCTAATAATTAATTGAGTGTTTTAAGAACATCCAACTGCTAATGCAACTCAGACCCAGTGTCTTTTTATTTGTTTTGAAGAGTTGACCTTTATGGTATGTATTGATTATGAGCTCATTGTACCATGCACAATAATTAAATAAAACAAAGATATTTTAAAAAAATAAATAAATGAGGATGTGGGGGCAGGAGTTCTGACTTGCACTAATGCACACTTTGGAATGTGAACGCAAGCTCTGGAAACTGAAAATTCCTTGAGAATGCTGCTGCTGTTCACTCCAGTTTGCCCAGCATTTCTGCCAGATGGTTGATTCCACCCATGTAGCAGCAGTGCCCCAGAGAGGGAGGGAAGCACGCTGGGGTGGCTGTAGGAAATAGCACAATGCAGCTGCCCTGGTCTCCTCCCCTCCTGCCCCTGCGAACACCCCCTTTTCCTAGTCTCTGCCCTCCATTTTCTGAGCATGGAGAGATAGCCATAGCGGTTCTCTCCATGCTGGTTATGAGGTGGGGAGGGGAGAGAGAGAGAGAGAGGGGCATGGTTTCCTGACACCCAGCTTGGAGCCCTGTCATGATAGCACTCTTCAAATACTTGTAAGGTTGTCACACAGAGTAGGGCCAGGATCTCTTCTTGAACATCCCAGAGTGCAGGACACGGAATCATGGGCTGAAGTTACAGAAAGCCAGATTCCGGCTGGACAGCATGAAAAACTTCCTGACTGTTAGAGCAGTACGACAATGGAACCAGTTACCTAAGGAGGTTGTGGGCTCTCTCACACTAGAGGCCTTCAAGAGGCAGCTGGACAGCCATCTGTCAGGGATGCTTTAGGGTGGATTCCTGCATTGAGCAGGGGGTTGGACTCGATGGCCTTATAGACCCTTCCAACTCTACCATTCTATGATTCTGTGAGCTCAGAGTCAGGAAACAAAACAATCCTATGCCCCACCTCTGCCACTAGGATGCCATCTAGGGGATATAGCATTGCTCCTGTATTCCTGTTACATAATCAGATTATGTATTTCATCAGGGAGAGGCAATCATTTATGCATGACACTGAAGCCCAAGGGCTAAATACTGGAAAACATTTTCAACCATCTCTACAGATTTTGAGACTCCAGGGGGTATCACACATATACTTTCAATCACGTCTTCTCAGCTATGAGGTCTAGAAACGTGCTTTTAAAAAAGTAGACAAAAGTAGGGATTCGCAGGAAGCTGAATTTTATGCCTTCCCAAAAAATTATAGTGTATACACTACCTGGCGTAAAATCCAGTCCAGCTTTTAGAAAACAGCACATATGCACACGCATACCCACACACAGATCCTAGAAAATTCAAATATTAATGCTTAAAAATAAAATAAAATCATAATCCACAATACTAAACTCAGGGATCGGGAACCATACAGACAGATTGAAAGCAGAGATACCCATTTTTAGATTGGGTTAAGAACATAAGAACTGCCAAGGTGAATCAGACCAAGGGTCCATCTAGCCCAGCACTCTGTTCACACAGTGGCCAACCAGCCATTGGCCAGGGATGAACAAGCAGGACATGGTGCAACAGCAACCTCCCACCCATGTTCCCCAGCAACTGGTGCACACAGCCTTGCTGCCTCTGATACTGGACGTAGCACATAGCCATCAGGACTAGTAGCCACTGAATTTATTAAATCACCTTTTAAAGCCATCCAAATTGGTGGCCATCACTGCATCTTGTGGCAGTGAATTCCATAGTTCATTGGCTAGTTCATAGTTCATAGTGAAGGACTTCCTTTTATCTGTCCCGAATCCCCGTCTTACTAGAGGTGCAGGGCTCTGTGGCTTTGGGTCCGTGTATGTACAGACATTGCCCAGGCCAAAAACCGAACCTGAGATAGCTACTTCTATACCCAGAGAATCATAGAATAGTAGAGTTGGAAGGGGCCTGAAAGGCCATCGAGTCCATATTGAGGGCAGATGGAAGTGTTGTGGGCTCTCCCACACTAGAGACCTTCAAGATGCAGCTGGACAACCATCTGTCAGGGATGCTTTAAGGTGGATTCCTGCATTGAGCAGGGGGTTGGACTCGATGGCCTTGTAGGCCCCTCCCAACTCTGCTATTCTCTGATTCTCTGATTCTATGATTGGGCTGCCTCACACGTAGAGACATGCTGGGGCCCAGGAGAAGAGCAGCCACCCCTCTTCTTCCTCTGTTCAGCCACAGCCTCAACTGATCCACCATGAGAGACACCAGGGCACAGAGGAGGACGCTCCCAGGTCAATCCCTGTCTAATCCAAACTTCTGCAAAGCACACTCCAACTGTAAAAGCGGTCCGTGCTACAACGGAGTTTCTGCCGGAGTGCTGTCAGTGACATCCACCGTTTACCTCGATATTCATCTCCTCCCCCAAATCATTAGTCAGCAGAACGCTGCTCCACATTGACCCTTGGGTTGCTGTAGCGATGTTGCTTATTCCTTCCATCCTATCATCTGCCACTAATCCAATCTATCCATCAAAAGGAAGACTTCGCTCCTCACCCGGTGGGAGATTTAGTTTCCTTAATACCGTTTTATGAGACGTCCCATCAAAGGCTTTCCAGCAACCCAAGCCAAGGATTTCCGCTGGGTCACCTTTAGCGAATCTTTTATGAATGCCTGCAATGAACTTCAACAGGTTAGTGAGGGAGAATGTTCCCTCTGAGAACTCCCGGCGGTTTGACCCCGGTCTGCAAGCCTTGCGTCGTCCTTGCCTTAATGAGGTCCACATCATCTTTTATTTCCAATTTGCACTGTAGCTGAGGTGCTTTGATGTGCTGTAATATGCTTGTGGGGTTTGGATAACTGTGACTTTTACTCTTTCATGGCCCCCATGGCTTTACAGATGAGAACTGGGTCGCCGTTGCATACTTTAAACATACAAAGGGTTCTCATAGCAAGGATGACTGCCTGGCTATTACACAGTACTGAAGGCAGTAGAGGCTGGTGGCTCCGACATCAGTGGGGCGGTGAATCCGCTCCGGGGTACAGTCAGAACCAGTCAGAGATTCACACTTTGGATAGCTCCTTTAGAGTTCTGGCTGAAACCCGGAGCGGACTTCACAACCCACTGACTTCGAAGCCAGCAGCCTTCACTGGGGCTGACCTGGCTCTAGGAGAAAAGGGTGCTTAGGACCAATAGGGTCAACTACCGTGCAAACGGACCAGAGGGTGCCAGTGGAGGCTGGTGGCTCTGATGTTAGTGGGACGATGAATCCACTCTGGGTTTCAGTCAGAACTCTAAAGGAGCTTCTGCACCTTAGATAGTTCTTTCAGTATTCTGACTGGTTCTGCTTGCAACCTGGAGTGAATTAAATGCCCTGCTGACAACGGAGCAACCAGCCTTCACTAGCTGAGGGCTATAATCAGCTAGATGCTGCTAACTGTGGACCTGCAGTAGATCCACCAAGACTGAATCATAGAATCATAGAATCATAGAATAGCAGAGTTGGAAGGGGCCTACAAGGCCATCGAGTCCAACCCCCTGCTCAGTGCAGGGATCCACCCTAAAGCATCCCTGACAGATGGTTGTCCAGCTGCCTCTTGAAGGCCTCTAATGTGGGAGAGCCCACAACCTTCCTAGTAGGGTGACCATATTAAAAGGAGGACAGGACTCCTGTATCTTTAACAGTTGCATAGAAAAGGCAATTTCAGCAGGTGTCATTTGTATATATGGAAAACCTGGTGAAATTCCCTCTTTATCACCACAGTTAAAGGTGCAGGAGCTCTACTAGAGTGACCAAATTTAAAAGAGGGCAGGGCACCTGCAACTTTAACTGGTGCGATGAAGAGGAAATTTCCCCAGGTTCTCCATACATACAAATGACACCTGCAGAAATTCCCTTTTCAATACAACTGTTAAAGATACAGGAGCCCTGTCCTCCTTTTCATATGGTCACCCTACTCCCTAGGTCACTGGTTCCACTGTTGTACTGCTCTAACAGTCAGGAAGTTTTTCCTGACGTCCAGCTGGAATCTGGCTTCCTTTAACTTGAGCCCGTTATTCCGTGTCCTGCACTCTGGGAGGATCGAGAAGAGATCCTGGCCCTCCTCTGTGTGACAACCTTTTAAGTATTTGAAGAGTGCTATCATGTCTCCCCTTGAAGACTAAGTTTGGGCGCTGGCTGGTCTCCCGCCACCTTGTAAGTTTGGTTTAGCTCTAAGATTAAGCCAGGTTCATTTAACCATATGTTTTTGAAATGCCCGGTAGAATCATAGAGTCATAGAGTTGGAAGGGGCCTATAAGGTCATCGAGTCCTGCTCAATGCAGGAATCCGCCTTAAAGCATCCCTGACAGATAGTTGTCCAACTGCCTCTTGAAGGCCTCTAGTGTGGGAGAGCCCACAACCTCCCACACTAAAGGTAGTTTCCTTTTCAACTGTGACACACCCACCCACACACCATTGATGCCTGAAAAACAGTTTGATGATTTCATGGATGTTAGAAGCTCCAATTGGGCACGACTCTGCTCTGATATTAATCAACGTGTTTGGAAGTGGCCAGTCTCTGCTCTGGAAGATTGAATGCTCCACGGATGTTCATGGTTACCAGATAATTCCGGGGTGGAGAGCACACCCCTAATAACGATGATCTCTTTACACAGGGAGAGGAAGAGGAAGCTCCAACGACCACGTGGCTCATTCAGTGGGCGTTTTTATTGTGCTGCTTTTCCTGTGAACAGCAGGAAATGGCGGCAATTTTTTCTTTTGAAAAAATAAGTCAGATTTCCCAGGTCTTTGTTTGCAACGAGTGGGAGATGTGCGGAAGGTGGACGGCGGCATCTAAAGGACGTGCAAAAGACGGTGAGCAGGCAGTAACAAGGGTGCAATAAAACGCTCATCCGATGATGCTCCAAGAGAGAAGAAAGGAAAAACTTCCTGACTGTTAGAGCAGTACGACAATGGAATCAGTTACCTAGGGAGGTTGTGGGCTCTCCCACACTAGAGGCCTTCAAGAGGCAGCTGGACAACCACCTGTCAGGGATGCTTTAGGGTGGATTCCTGCATTGAGCAGGGGGTTGGACTCGATGGCATTGTAGGCCCCTTCCAACTCTGCTATTCTATGATTCTATGATTCTATGATTCTATGAAAGGAAAGGAACATCTCGTGCAAGCACTTGAGTCATTGCTGACTCCTAGAGGGACGCCTGCTTCGGGGACGTTTTTTTGGCAGACTTTGTAGCGGGGTGGTTTGCCATTGCCTTCCCCAGTCGCGGTTACCTTTCCCCTAGCTAGCTGGGTCCTCATTTTACCGACCTCGGAAGGATGGAAGGCTGAGTCGACCTGAGCCAGCTGTGTGAGAACCAGCTTCCGCTTGGATCGAACTCTGGCCGTGGGGAGAGTTTCAGCTGCAGTAACTGCCACTTACCACTCTGCGCCACACGAGGCTCAGAGAACCAACACTGAATTTCCTAGGCGCTGCCTTCCACTGCTTGATGGGCTGAGTTGATATGAGACCTGCTCCTCCATGAGATAGCAGCAGAAACCATGAGAAGGAGCCCTTGGAGGAAACATTGTCCTCGGCTCTGACCTTTTATACTGATACTACTTGTGTCCTTTATCTAGCAGAAGACAGGTGCTTATTGAGTTTCAATGCCCTGGCGAGCCGAAAGAGATTCCTCCGGTGCTCTCATTGCTACTTTTAACTCACGTCCATCATTACGAGCTCAGACCTTCCCTCGTCCCCCCACCTCTTCCAGCAAACAAAGAACACTTTTATCGCCTACCGCTTAACATAAATAACACGGGGCAGGAATGAAATCAGTCCTATTTGTCGGCAATTTCAGGGAGGCACAATGACAAAGCTGGTGCAATCTCCCCAGCTTGAATGCAGCTGTTGTGAGACGGAAGGGCGAAATTCCAAACAAACCAGGCATGGAAGCCTCATATTGCCACAGGTGTCTTCGAACAACTGGAGGAGGCCATTAATCACCAGGTAACACCCATTCTCCTCCTGGAAGATGGACAAAAATGATGGATGCAGAGTTTCTTGGACAGAAGCTGTATTTCCAAACCTCTGCGGCAGGAAAAAAAAGAAAAAGGAGGAATAGGTGCCCCTCCCCACCCTCCAGCCAAGGCAGGATTAATCGCTTTACCCTTGAACCGGGGTCTCGAAGAATATACAACCTTGCATGTTGCATTCAAACAAGGGTAGACAGGGGTCTCCTGCCTCTTGCCCTCCGTTATGTTTGACTCTTCATTTATTTAAAGTAGTCCAGATGCAGTCTGGAGTCTTTTGTTCAATATTTATTATTGTTTAACCTGCTCTGAAACGGGAATGTGGGAGAGCGCTCGGGGTCAACGCATTCAGACTTGAAAGGCAGCCTGGCTTGTTTCACCGGCAACCACAGCCTCTCCAGCTTTAACTCATATCCTTGAAGCTGGACGGCCTGTGGAGGGACGCTCAGAATATTTTTAATCACAAGGGGGGAAAAATCCTTGTGGTGTCAACTTAGCAGCTGATGAACATGGAATTAACGGGAGACCAATTCAGACAGCTGGTTCGGTGCTGGCTTTCGGAGTAGGGCTGGGCCGGGCCTGGGCACCTCTGTCCTGTAAGAAGGGAGGCCTGCAAGCTATCTTTTCTCTTCAGCTGCATCCAATCTTCTTGGAAACATTACGCAAGTGGAAATGGTAGAACTATTTGTGTGGTGGGCTCTCTGCTTGTCTTGGGGCCCTGGCAAATGCCCAAGCTTGCCACCTTGTGGGGCCAACCCCAAACTAGGGATGTTGTGAGAGTCCATGAAGGGGGGGGGAATCTGGTGTGCTCACTTCTGCTTGACCTCTCAGACCCCATTTGCTGAGCCATCGCACTAACCTGATGCCATTCGTTGAGCCGCTGCATGGTCTGCGAGTGCCTGGCCCATGGCCAACCCCTCAGTGTGCTGCCCTTTTTACGAAAAAATGGCAGCTCGGGTTTTTCCGTAAATATTGTGCTACGTAAAAGGAGGTCATAAACGGGCTATGGATGCAACCTGACAGGTGTAAATAGTCCATTTATGCCTGACAGGTGTAAACAGCCCATTTATTTATTTACTTATTTATTTATCATATTTATACCCTGCTCCTCAGCCAAAAAAGGCTCTCAGAGCGGCTTACACTTAGCAAAAAAGACAGTCCCGGCCCTAAGGCTTACAGTCTAATTAAAACATAACACACAAGGAACAGGAGTTCAGGAGGGAGGGGAGGGGGGAGGGGGGAGGAGAGAGAGAGAGAGAGAGAGAGAGAGAGAGAGAGAGAGAGAGAGAGAGAGTCCAACAGGAGCAGGCCATGATGTTTCTTCTGCCTGCTCCTGTCCCCTTGTTCTTTCATCTTCTTTATGGCCACCATTTATGCAACGTAACATTTACGGAAAATCCAGAACCGCTTTTTTGTGTGTGTGCAAAATAGCAGCTTGCTGAGGGCTCTGGTGGTGGTGGCTGGACACTTATCGGGTGGCCAGACGATAGCTACAATCCTCAGAGGAGGTCCTCCTAGCCATTCTGAAAAGAACGGCATGCCTCCATGAAGTACCCAGATGGCAGGGCCTTCTTTGTAGCAGCACCCACCCTTTGGAAAACCCTCCATTGTGTGGTTCGGGAGGCAGAAAATGTAACATCTTTTTAAAGCCTCCTAAAAACATACCTTTTCACATAAGCTTTCCCTGGATTTTAACTTACCGTATTTCTTCGATTGTAAGATGCCATCGATTGTAAGAGGCAGACAAATTTCAGTACCACCAACAGGAAAAAAAAAACACCCTAAGACACACCCGCGATTCTAAGATGCACCCCATTTTTAAAGATGTTTATATGGAGAGAAAAAAGTGCATCTTAGGATCGAAGAAATAGGGTAGTTGGGTTTACATCACCTTTTTAACTTTTAATATTTTAAATTTATCTGACACTGTTGTATTTTATGGTTTTAATTGTGCACTGCCCAGAGAGCCTCAGCTAATGGGCAGTTTAAAAATGCAATAAAATAATAAATAAATAAATTTACTGGGCAGTTCCTGGGCACATGAGGACCATAAGGTGGCTTGTTCAGGGAGCTGAACAGGAATGGCCAGCTGGTGCCATCTCAGTGAGCGCCCCACAACATGGACATAATTGAGTCCATCCATCCTGAACCCTGAACCGTTTTTTATTAGCATGGTGAAGTCTCCTGTGACTTTGTCAGGAGACTGTGGGATGTGGTGAACCAATCTTCTGAATGCTCAAGGCCTGTCAGTAGTTAAAACTCTAGTACAGCCTTCCTCAACCTGGGGAGCTCCAGATGTGTTGGACTGCATCTCCCAGAATGCCCCAGCCAGCTGGCTGGGGCATTCTGGGAGTTGTAGTCCAACACATCTGGAGCGCCCCAGGTTGAAGAAGGCTGCTCTAGTAGGTCTTGAACCTTGGAGACAGTACTGGAATGAATCACTGAATTGATCAGTGTACTGGTTCATTTACCAGTGCTGACTGCTCTGACTGGCAGTGGATCTCCAAGGTTTCAGACAGGGATCATTGCCCATTCCGCTACTTCAGTTCTTTTAACCAGTCAATAAAACAATCAAATTGCAACACTTAAACCCTTGATAAAACATAATACAGAACAAATATGTCCAATAGATTGCATCAAAAGGTTAAAAAAGAAAAGAACAAAGGAGATCATACATTAAAAGCCAGCTGAAGTTTTTAAAACAAGTATTTACAAACCATCTAAACATGGGCAGAGAGGGATCTTACTCAGGTGGGAATTTTGCAGACTTGGTGCCACTACTGAGAAGGCTCTGTCTTTGGTATGAGTGGTCAGAAGACACCGTGCCTGATCGAAGAGCTCAGGCAGGCTGTCGTAAATCACAGGAGTTGTGAGATAAGCAGCAGCTAGAATTGTCAATAAACAGTCCAAGGTTGGTACACCAAAGTATCCATAGGAAGCGAAGGTAAACAATGCAGGTTTCAGGAACATGCAAAAGAGTAGTTGAGGTCTTTCCAGGGTCAGATATTATTCAAACAAAGTCAAGGAGCTGGTAGAGAAATGACTGGAACAGAACAGTAAACACAACAATTGCTTCCAGCAATCAAACAGCACCTCTGACTTTCCTTTTATTGGGATGGTGATTAGGGTGACCATATTTTGGAAACCAAAAAGGAGGACAACATGGTCGCCATGTTAAAGTTATTTAAAAATAATAATTTTAAAACCTCAAACTTTTTTAAAAAATCCTAAAACTCAATGGATGAACTGATCTGTTTCAAACTTGGCATAGCTAAAGCCCTTGTTAAGAGCAATCATGGTGCCAAGTTTCATCTATCTTTAAAAATAACATTCTAATTTTTTAAGAAAAATCCTTACATTTTTAAAAATTCCTAAAAATAAATGGATGAACAGATCTGTTTCAAATTTGGTATGGCTAAAGCTCTACCTAAAAGCTATCATGGTGCCAACTTTCATATCTTTATCTTTAAAAATGACGATTTTAAAAATAATAATTTTAAAACCTCAATTTTTAAAAAATCCCTTAAAAATCAACGGATGAACGGATCTGTTTCAATTTTGGTAAGACTAAAGCCCTTCCTAAGAGCTACCATTGTGCCAAGTTTCATGCCCTTATCTTAAAAAATGATGGAGTTATAAGCAGTTTTGTTAATTCCCACTAGAGCTGCTCTTTGGAGAAAATCCAGATTTCCCCTCCCCCTTCCGGATTTGTCATCAAAAACCCAGACAAATCTGGGCAAATCCGGTCATATGGTCACCCTAATGGTGATGATGGAGTGAGACCAGCTGTGTTGGATTGCAGCTAGCTTCTGTCTGCTCACTTGAAGGGCCCCTCCCCAAACAACCTCAGGCTCAGCTGTATAGCTTTCCTCCTTTATCCCAAATGGAGGCATTCAGAGACACAACACAGGCTCATTTCGTGAGAAGGTCTGATCCCTATAAGAGCTGCACTGGTGATTTCTCACCTTGGATTCAAACAACATAGAATCATAGAATAGCAGAGTTGGAAGGGGCCTACAAGGCCATCGAGTCCAACCCCCTGCTCAATGCAGGAATCTACCCTACAGCATCCCTTACAGATGGTTGTCCAGCTGCCTCTTGAAGGCCTCTAGTGTGGGAGAGCCCACAACCTCCCTAGGTAACTGATTCCATTGTTGTACTGCTCTAATAGTCAGGAGGTTTTTCCTGATGTCCAGCTGGAATTTGGCTTCCTTTAACTTGAGCCCGTTATTCCGTGTCCTGCACTCTGGGAGGATCGAGAAGAGATCCTGGCCCTCCTCTGTGTGACAACTTTTTAAGTATCTGAAGAGCGCTATCACGTCTCCCCTCAATCTTCTCTTCTCCAGGCTAAACATGCCCAGTTCTTTCAGTCTCTCTTCATAGGGCTTTGTTTCCAGACCCCTGATCATCCTGGTTGCCCTCCTCTGAATAAGCTCCAGCTTGTCTGTGTCCTTTTTGTATTGTGGAGCCCAGAACTGGATGCATATTTCTAATTAGCTAATCAAAGTAGGGACCTGCCAAATTTTCTCAAGGAAAACATTCCAAAGTAGTTTTCAGGGAGAACATTCCACAACTGAAAGGGATTTTTCCTTGGTCACCAACCGCCATCCATCAGATGTTTTGGGGCACCCAGGGGAAACACCCAAGGGGAACAAGGAAGGACATAATCCAGGTGTGTCTTTCAGTCTGAGAGCTGAATTCCATTTCTGAGAAGCTCTCAGGGGCCACATTCCCATAGTGCATTGGGCAAATGGGGCATGGCCAAAAAGGCAGGCCTATTTTACCCTGAAGCTCTCACTGCCATTAATGATGCCTGAAGAGAGGTATCCCAACCTTTTAGAATGAGTAAAAAGCGCATGAAAGCTGAGAAGCCTCTAAATTAACAGTGGTCAAGGGAAAGGGGATGGATTGGGGTGGATTTGCCCCATGGACCTGAGTTAATAAGTCATCAGGATACAAGGTAAAGAAAGTAGGAAACAGTACAATGATTTCATCTCAGGATCATTTTTTTTTTATTTGCACCTTGGACAAGAAATGGTGTCCTGATACAGGGAACAGAGGAATGATCACTACCTTTCGGAACAGAAAGGATCTCTAATTTTCCCAGAGCTAAAGCACAATTAAAATTCAGTTTTGCACAATGGACTCTTGGCATATTGACTTACAGCTGTAAGTTTACAGTTACATCCTGAACTAATGATCATCCTGTGTTGACTGTTTCAGATAAGGCGGGGTGGTGTAGAGCCATTTGAGAGAGCGTTGAATCCAAAGGGCTCAATGACCATGCCTAGGGAGGTGCCTCCTAGGATCCATGAGTTGAAAGAGAACTTCGGTAATCTACTCCTGAGAGTATCCCCACCCAGGGCACAGAATGCTTCTGGGCACTATGGTCAGTTGAGGAAGATGAATCGTTGCAGCAGCCTGCACAAGCCAACCACTTATACACACCTAGATGGAGGCTGGGGTTCAAATACGGAACCCCTGAGAAGTGGACCAGTGCCTCTTGTTAAGTGAGCCACAGATGACCAAGTTCCCCACAGGGGCGGACATAAAGTGCTAAATGCTGATTGATTGAGAGCTGAAAGCCAACTGATACTGCTTGCCCAGCTGATGGTGAAATGATAAAAAAAGTAAATGATTTTTTTTAAAGTATGCACAGTTGGCAAAAGACACAATATTATTTGACAAGAACTCCAATAGCAACTTTGCCAATAAATGGATTCATATTTAAATGTCAGGAGACAAAATGTGAATCCAAATTGCTGCATCTTCGGAAGTTCAGAAAATAGTAAGAATGATCGAAATTGTGGTGCATGGCTTAGATTTCCTAAGGGTGATGAGTCAGGTCTTAGTGAGGAGCTGTGATGGTCTCCCTGATGAAGCCACACTTCAGAGTGAGTGTGTATGTTCACTGATGAAAGAACTGGGAAACTCACCCATTCACCCATCTTTACTTAATGAAACATTAGTCTACATGTATGGCCTGTGTTGCCTCTTCATGTTGATCATTCAGATGGGCTTCAGCCTTCAAAAAAGCACAAGCTGAGATTCTCAGCATGCTCAGTTCTGTGCCCCTGAATCAAATAGCATGCTTTTTGTCGGGATATCACAGCATCACCAAATACACACAGCTCTCTATTCACCTGGCCAATTCCATTGTCTTCACATACAAACCCATCTGGCATAGCATCCATTGATTTAGGATATCTTTGAGACCTTGGGTGATCATCAGAATGATTCCTATCTATTGTGTCCATAATTTGAAACGTCTGATCGCTTCAAATTAAACAAAAGCATTGAAAATAATCATGGCAAATCATGAAATAATTGTCAATATATTACATGGCTTTTGATTCATATTTTGCACACCTGGGCAAAGGGACAGGTGCTTTATCACTCCATTCTAGTAATTATAATAGTCTAGGAATGAATTTTGACCAGTTTGTCTGCACAGAACTTCATTAGACACAACCACCCACCCCTGGTCTTAGTCTATTTAGCTGACCAACATGCTTCCATGATCACAACCTTTCATGATCACAGCCTTTCTGGAATTATGAGATGGAGATATTTTATTTTATTTTAACTTGGGCCTTATGCTACTTTTTTTTCCCCATTTCAATCCCATATTACAACAAATCTCACAGAGGCTTACAGACATGCATAATGACTGTACACAATGTAGAATCCAAGATAAGATGTTAAATAACAATAGAACAAGCACCACTGTAAAGGTTGTTGAAGTGGAATATAAAAAGATCAGAAATGTCCCAGACGACTTTGTAAACAAAAATGCATTGTACTTTCCCAGCAATAATCATCGTACTTGGGCCTCAGGTGGATCTCCAGGAAATACATTTCATAAAATTGGGGCTGTGACCGACAAAGCCCTGCTGTGCACACTCATTGCTTTTTAATCTTTTGATCTGGAGTAGTGTTGGAAGAAAAACAAATCTGGAAGCCAACTTCTCCAACTAGCACCATGATAATGGACATGCAATAACCCAAGCAAACTTATCTGAAGAGAAGATATACCGGCTTTCTCAAGGAAATACCCATGTTTGCCAACTCTGCAATATTTCACTGGGGCTTCTGGATGTTTTTGGCTTATAACCGACAAAACAGAACACACGTCTCTGAAATCAATGACTCCCTCTTCCCCCAGATAGAACCAAACCAGCCAATCACACTCAAGCTCCCTCCATCCCATCATTAACCCTTTCTTACAAGCTGAAAAATGAAATACGTTTATATTAATATAGTAATGGAGGTCAGAGTCCACCTGACGTCCCTGCAAGGTAGGCTCCTGGACCAAACGTCCTAAACTCCCAGGCAACCCGCCTCCCTAGCCCTGTCCACAACCGGGATGAGCCAGATGTTCCAAGAATAATGCACAGACACACATTAGGGACCAAAGCAAGTTTATTAACACCACTAAGACTAACATGTAAGGCCTTGGTCAGTAAAAGCTAAGCAAAAGGGAAGAGGGAAGGTTGGGGAAAGGAGTAGGGGAAAAGGAGTGAGAAACAAAGCTGAGGGAAGGAAGCTAGCAATTACCCCAATAAAAGCATCAGTCATTCCACCACCCAGCGGCAGCGGCGGCTGACCTTGTCCGCAATACCCCAACACTTTAAACATAAGAAAAACCTAACTAACTCCAAGCAGTCCCCTCTGACTACCTGGACTTTGGGGGATTCCACACATCGTACTGAGGGGGCTTCCATGAGCCCCCAGTGCGACCCCAAAGCGATCGTGTAGCTTGCCTTTCGAAGAGATGAGGAAGAGGCGTCCTTGCCGCTGCCGCCGCCACCCACCTACTTCCTCGCCGGCCGGGTCAGAGAGCTCGGCGGAAGAAGGCGGGGTAGAGAGCTTCCGCTCTCCACCCCGCCTTCTTCCACCGAGCCCTCCGAGCTGGCCGGTAAGGAGGTAGGTGAGTGGCGGTGGCAGCGGCGGCAAGGACGCCTCTTCCTCGTCTCTTTGAAAGGCAAGCTACACGATTGCTTTGGGGTCGCACTGGGGGCGCATGGAAGCGCCCTCAGTACGACGTGTAGAATCCCCCCTGATCTTCCCTTGACACGCGTGTCATCCAGCAAAGAAGATGGAGACGCTTCCACACTAGGCACTTTATTACTTTTCGGCCACCTGGCCCCATGATCCATCCCAACCAACCACTGCCCTTCCCAGGCCTCTGGTGACCCCTCCCAACAGGAGCCAGACCCACATTCTTTCCCATAGCTGAAACGAGTTGACTTCTAAGCACCTCTGATAATCCCCAGGTGCTACAGTGGGAGTTGGCAGGCTTGCCCAGCTCCTTCCCTCCCACCTGAGCCTGGGACAGCAAAGCCCAAACCACATTAATGTACCCATTTTGGCAGACACAAAAAGCATCATTGAATTAAAGCAAAACCCAGGTCAGACCCCTTGTCCTTCACAAATATAATAAAACAAGTTAAGAAACAGGTGATTTTGTCACAGATGACTTGTCAAATTCTTCCCTGGCCAGGTTTGCCAGACCTTAGAACACCCACATGACCACGTCTCCTTCTTCTAACTTCTTTCCCTGAACCCCCATCAAGTCCTGTCCTCTGCCCTTACCAAGCACCACTAAGCTCCACCCCTATACTAGTAGGCACCGCCTCTCAGTTCCCAGACTCCACCCCCAGACTCCACCTATATCTCAAGGTCTGAGCCTTATGAAACAAGTTTTGACTGATCAAATCCTGCCCATAATTTGGCTGTTCTCCCTCCACCCTCTGACCATGGGGAACATTTTTTTTGTAACATCAAAACTTGTCAATCATATGACTCTCTTCCCCAGCCTGAAAGCACAGCTTTCTAAGCAGGCCCCAAATTATTCAAACTGATCGCCTCGGTGGAGAAGGAAAATGGAGGGGAAATGACATGATACAAGCAAGGTCATCTTGCACTTTAGAGTAGGATTCAAATGGTTTACAGCTGCAAGCCTTCTGCTTCCTGTAGACAAAGCTCTCTTTCTTTGATGCTTTATGGTGTCCTTTCCAAAGCCTTTTAAAGATCTCAGAGTATCATTAACCAGATAGAAATAAAAAACTGCACTGGCATTTATGGCCTCACAAGCTTGCTTTGGTGTCAGACAAGCGGCAATATAGTACCAACAGTAAAAGGTACACGCTGAGTAACCCTCCAGAAAAAAATATGAAGCATTCACCCATGCATGTGCCACATCTCAGAAGGCAAAGACGATAAAACATTGTCTGGCGACTTATCTCACCAACGCTCTGACTCAGATGCAACTTGGTCACCCATCCTCTCCCTAGCAATAGGCTCATGGCCATCGCTATAATTCGCGCAGATGTGGTGACTGCTCCAACAAAGCTATGAGATATGCAAAGCAGCTGTTGGTTTTAATAAAATACTGTCTTGATCGGAATCAGATGATTAGTCCTTCAGATCCAGAATGAAAAGTGTGGAAGAACTGTTGTGAACTTACCAAGACGGCTCACACTGTGCCCTGTGGGAGTTGATACTCATTGGAGTAAATCCTCCATCCAGTACTTTCAGGAGAGATTTAATTCCTTTAGCATTTATAGACAAGGACCAAGAATCCTGAAAAGACAGATCAAGAAAGAGAGGGAGAGAGGGAGAGGGAGAGGGAGAATGAGAATACATTAAATGGAAGTCAGGATGTGGAAGTCATACAACTAAAAAAAGCATATGTATTCTAATCAGTTAAATATTGTGATAAATATCATCTGCATACATTTGAAAAGGAGGAAATAGTCCTTAATAGGGATGGGAGAATCAGCGGGCTTTTCTACGCAAGACATTTATTGTGAGAGCATGATTAGTTACTTATGGGTGTTTACGGGTTCTTTAGATGACATTGTAACCCTTCAGCTTTGCTCGCGTTTTTTTCAGAGCCCTTTCCCAGTTTTTTTAGCGCTGGGAAAATGGAGCATTATTTCTGAAAGCAAAAGAAAGGGTATTTTCGTAGTTGTGTAATTGTGATATTCCGCTATACCACCGCGCCACCTAGAGGTTATGTAGCAGGAAGGCAGGAAAGCAATCTTTGTGTACAGCTGAGATCTCAGCTCTGTGACAAAAGTGAAAGTAGATACAGCAATTAACATCTACATATAGAAAAGCTTGAATTCATTGAGGTTCTCTGAATTCTGCCTTGAAGCTCAATCCGCCACACTCTATTATCAACTATGATCTGTTTTTCTTTCTGTTTGAATAGGAAAAGCCCTTATTTCAGAATACATTTTTTGAAAACACACACCCAAATTCACACTTTCACTCCATAGACTAAAGCACAAGAATGCATATATATATATATATATATATATATATATATATATATATATGAAATATATATGCATTTTCAAAGTGCACATTTTCTAAACATGAATGCAAGTTTGGGGAACATGCAAACATTTCCTGAAATAAAATGGATTAGTATTTTAATTCAAAGGTGCAATCAGGGCAAGCCTGAGTAAAAAAAATGAAACAAAATGAAAATCTCTAACATCCTTAGCTCTAATCAACACCCCGCCCCCCCACACACACTACTGCTTTCATTTTAAGACAATGAAGTTGTTGCAGGTTTTACCTGTAAGACTTCTTGGGCGCCCTATTTTAGCCAAAAGGCAACTCGTAGAAGAATGAATGAATGAATGAATATGTCTGTTACTGCAGGTTTTATCTTAGAAGAGGCATTCCTCATTCTCTTTCACACATGGCAGAGTGCTTCCTTTAATACGGCACACTGGGATTGTTTAGCTTGGAAAAAAGGAGGCTAATGGGAGACATGATAGAAGTGTACAAAATTATGCATGGTATGGAGAATGTGGATAGGGAGACATTTTTCTCCTTCTTTCATAATACTAGAACTCGGGGTCATCGCATGAAGCTGATTGTTGGGAGATGAAGTCCTTTTTCACACAACGCATGGTTAAACTATGCAATTCACAATTCCACAAGATATTGTGATGATCGCCAATTTGTATGGCTTTAAAAGTGGGTTAGACAAATTCCTGGAGGAGAATGCCATCTATGGCTGCTATTCCTGATGGCTGTTTGCTACCTCTAGTATCAGAGGCAGAAAGCCCATGTAGAGCATAAGAACATCAGAAGACCCATGCTGGATCAGACCAAGGGTCCATCTAGTCCAGCACTCTGTTCGCACTGTGGCCAACCAGCCATCGGCCAGGGACCAACAAGCAGGACATGGTGCAACAGCACCCACCTGCCCATGTTCCCCGGCAACTGCTGCACACAGGCTTATTGCCTCGAATACTGGAGATAGCACACAACCATCAGGGCTAGTAGCCATTGATAGCCTTTACCTCCAGGAATTTATCCAACCCCATTTTAAAGCCGTCCAGATTGGTGGCCATCACTGCATTTTGTGGTAGTGAGTTCCATAATTTAACTATGTGCTGTGTGAAGAAGTCCTTCCTTTTATTTGTCCTGGATCTCCTACCAATCAGTTGTATGAGATGACCTCAGGTTCTAGTATTTTGAGATAGGGAGAAAAATGTCTCCCTATCCACATTCTCCATACAATGCATAATTTTGCTGGGGAAGATGGGTGGGAGGGTTCTGTTGCATTTATGCCCCACTTGTGTATTTCCCAAGGGCAACTGTTTGGTGTGAACAGAATGCTGGACTAGATGAACCTTTGGTCTGCTCCAGCATGTCTCTTCTGATGTTATTATGCTCTTATCTAAACAATGCATCTCTAGTTCTAAGAAGTACATTGAAACAACAGCTGCAGTTTTCTGAAGGCTGGTTTATACATGTGGATTAATCACTTGATTGATGACTGCAGGAACAATTCATGGCACACATTTATGAATAGGCTGTGAGGAACCGACTTGGCGGTGGGGGCAGGTCAAATTGGGGCAATAGGGTTGCAGCAGCAACCATACATTGGCCAGAGATGGTATTGCTACTCTTCAGCTTAGGTGGAACTAGTGACCAGAGGAAACAATAGAAGCCTAGCTAGATTACTGAGTTGCCTTTCCGTCATTGGAATGTGATCACCTCCCTGCCTTAGACCACATCACTGCCTCTGACCTTGCTGGGCTCTGCCAAAGTCATCACAGATGAAACCCACAGACACTGCAATTCCCAATATCACTGGATTCCAAAAACCACAGAAAGCGGTTTCTCTCTCTAGTAAAGGAAGTATTTTATAAGTTGACATTATGTGTGTGTGTGTGTGTGTGTGTGTGTATCTATATATCAATATCTCAACACATGCTGAAAGCAAAGATACCACATAAAAGTCAATCACTTGAACAATGCAAGATTAAATTGCAAGGATCCAACAAGCCCACAGAAGGATCTAGACACACCCAACCATTATGGACAATTGCATGATGCCACATGTGAGTTTATTAATGTTTACAGTGAGTGAGCTCACCTAGGTCATGATCCAAACCTGAGGAAAATTGTGCCAGATCTGTCCATCAACAGCAATATAGAGAACTCACACTCTATCTGCTCCGAGATGTTTTTGTTTCATTTTTTGGAAGTCGGACATGGAACAACCTGGATTATTGTGAAGGGTTGGTTGGGCAACAGCCCACCCATGGGTGATGGTTTGAGCACACTGGCCCTATGTCTGGCAAAAACGAGTCCCAAGTCAAGTAAGCTGGATTCATATTGTCTGTTTCCAGTTCCTTACTCCTTTTTACAGCAAGTGCCTTTCTCTTTCTTCCCTATCTTGAATCTCCTTTAAGAGATCTCTGTCTCTCCCTAGAGGAGAGAGGAGAATCATTGCCGGGGAGTTGCAATCCTTTCCCCAGCTTACTCCCAGGTTCTCTCTGCAGTCCTGTTAGTTCCCTGCATCCATGGAAGGGTTTTATGCTTACTGTCATCCCTTTGTGATTTAGCAGCTGAGGTCCCATCCTTTCTACCCCTGTGCTGAGGAAAGCGTGTCTCTCCTCTGGCTTCCAGGTTGGCCTGTGGTTCATCAGGTGGTGCTTTTTATATTGTATTTTGTATTTGTGTTTTAAATTTGTTGGTTGTTTTTATGCTCTTCATGGTTTTAATTTTTGTGAACCGCCCAGAGAGCTTTGGCTATTGGGTGGTATAAAAATGTAATAAATAAATAAATAAATAAATAAATAAATAAATAATCACCAGAGTAGAGAGGTACTTGCTGCTTACCTTTTAGGCCAATGGGTGTTTTGTTTTTACTCGCTACTTAGCAACAACTGGGATGGAGAATTGTCACTGCCTCCCTCCAAAGCCTTTTAGAATGCTTCTCTGCGCTAAGGTAGCCAGGTGTCCTCTTTTACAGAGGACAGTCTTTGAAGGGCTGCCAGAGGGCAGCCCTCCATTTGAAAGTGTCCTCTGTTTGAAGGAGGCACACAGGTAACCTTGCCCTAGTCTTCCTCGCTAAGTCAACATATATTGCATTTTTATTTCAATTATACACAGTGCATAGTTAAAGCATGGAATTTGCTACCACAATAGGTAGTGATGGCTACTAATTTTGGTGGCTTTCAAAGGGGTTTGGATAACTTCCTGGAGGAGAAGGCTAACAATGGCTGCTACTCCTGATAACCATGTGCTACCTCCAATGGCAGAGACAGTATGCCTATGTACACCAGTTGCTGGGGAAGATGGGTGGGAGGGTGCTGTTGCACCATGTCCTGCTTGTTCATTCCTGGCCGATGGCTGGTTGGCCACTGTGCGAACAGAGTGCTGGACTAGATGGACCTTTGGTCTAATCCAGAATGGCTGTTTTTATAGTCTTTCTGCCTAAATTTGCATCTATAAATAAAAATCAAAATATACACATCTATGGGCTCATCTACACCAAGCAGGATATTCCACTAGGAATATAAAAGGCAGGAGCCACACTACTACTTTATAGCAGTTTTGAAGTGCACTGACAACTGCTGGGCCCCTTTGACACATACCATATTCCACACTTTCATAGTGCAATATCCAGCTTGGTGTAGATGTGTCCTGGACCCCAACAGTTGTTAGTGCCCTTCAGTACCACTATAAAGCAGTAGTGTGGCTCCTGCCTTTTATATACCGCTTTCATGGTGGAATATTTATTTATTTATTTATTTATTTACATTTATATACCACCCCACAGCCGAAGCTCTCTGGGAGGTTTACAACAATTTAAAATAGTAAACATTAAAAGTATACAAAAATTTAAAAAACATAAAAACAGTATAAAAACAACAGTATCCATTTAAAAACAACAATTCTGGGGTCCATTAAAAACAAACTTAACGTTGTTAAATGCTGTTAAAATGCCTGGGAGAATTGAAAAGTCTTGACCTGGCGCCGAAAAGATAACAACGTTAGCGCCAGGCGAGCCTCATCGGGAAGATCATTCCACAGTCAGGGAGCAACCACTGAGAAGGCCCTCTCCCTTGTTGCCATCCTCCGAGCTTCCCTCGGAGTAGGCACTCGGAGGAGGACCTTAGATGTTGAGCGCAGTGTACGGGTAGGTTCATGTCGGGAGAGGCGTTCCGTCAGGTATTGTGGTCCCAATATCCTGTTTGGTGTAGATGAGCCCTATGTCATCTTTTGTCCTCTGTTGATTTCATTCCCCCTAAATTCGTGAACCCCCTCAGTGTATATTTTCATGCTTTAGCCTTTAGGGGAAATGCATGGTTTTGGGGTCCTCCCCCATTTAAAATGTGTTTTTTCTAGGGATGTGCTCCACTTCTCTTCGGTTCAGAGAAGCAGGAGCGAGGTGGCCTAATTTGCCTCTGGAAAAGGCAGAGGCAAAGAGAGTCGGGGGGGCTGCGGATCGAGGCGAAGAGGATCGCCTCAATCCAGAGATTCGCCTGCAGGTAAGTGGGGGGGAGGGGGACTCATCTGGCACTGCTGGCGCCACCATCCATGCGGCGGCACCAGGTAAGGGAGCAGGGAGGAGGGACGCTTACCTGCATCTGTCGCGGGCCTCAATTGAGGCCCCGGTTGAAGCTGGAAGTGAAGGCCGAGGCCTCTTCCGGCTTCAAGCTGGGGCCTCAATTGAAGCCCATGATGACAGACACAGGTAAGGGGGTGGGGGTGGTGGCTTATCTTGCACCGCCGCCACTGCCGCCGTCCATGTAGCGACGGCGGCAAAGCCGGATCTCGCTCCACAGAGTGGAGCGGGAGACAGGCGGAGCGGTGCGAAGAGGATCAGGCCCGATCCGGATTTTCCGGATCGGGCCACAAAGCGGATTGGGGGGGGGGTCCGTGCACACCCCTAGTTTTTTCTTTAATGAAATTTATGTAAAATTATTTCCCAAAGATTAGGAAAACGCTCTGCACGTCCAAGGACTCTGCCAACAGCAGAAAAGCTGGTCTGCCGTTTATTTATTTATTTATTTATTACATTTTCATATCACCCAATAGCCAAAGCTATTGGGTGGTATAGAATCCATGCCATAGAATCCACGGTTAGATTCATAAAAATCTGACCTGATTGGGTTTCTCTGACATACCTATTTGCACTTGATATTTGGCAGTGACTTCGTAGCAGTGCTTTTATTTGTATTTGAATGCTTTTCTTTCTTTCTTTTCTTCTTCTTCTTTTTTTATAGCTCAATTGCAAGTGCAGACTTTGGTTTGGAACCATTTTAGGCTATCTCAGAAGCCTGAGTCATGTTATTGTGAACAGCACGCAACGATCCCTCCAAAATGCCATTTGGTTTTAAGCCGACTTGTAGAACTTTGCAGCACATCGCACGCAATTCTAGAGGCTGTAGTGGTTTGATATGTCACCCAAAATGGGATGTGTCTTTTTTTAAAAAAAATGGATGGGAAAGTGCTCCTGTTAATATTTCTATTCTTGCTTCAGGGTTTCCCGTCTCCTTTGTACTATATGCATGTTGTTTTTATTCCTAGCTCGTCTAATGGCTCTAGTCAAAATAATTGACTTTTGCACACATTACGGTTTTGTCCTTCATAGACCTTGCCCAGGTGCAGGCATTTTAACGGCTTGCAAGGCGTACAAAGGTGCAGAAACGTACAAAATTCCTCTGTTTTTCTGTTCAGATAAGCAAGCATAAAGCTCGTAGTCTTGGCTTCATATTTGATTCTTCACTTTCTTTCTCCTCGCATATCAAGGCTGTAGCCAAGTCCTGCCGTTTTTTCCTATGTAACATTGCTAGGATCCATTCGTTCTTATCTGAATCTTCTGCGAAGACCCTTGTCCATGCTTTTGGTTATCTCCCGTTTGGACTTTTGTCATCTTCTTTTGACTGGTCTTCCTTATGCTCATATCTCCACTTTGGTCTCTCTTCACCATTCTGCAGCCAAGATTATTTTCTTGGCTCGTCGTTTTGACCATGTTTCTCCTTTGATGAAATCTCTTCATTGGCTTCCGATCCCATATAGAATTCAGAATAAGCTTCTTTTGCTGACAGTCAAAGCGTGCCATGGTCTTGCACCTTCTTATCTTTCCTCTCTCATTTCACTCTACCATCCCCCTCGTACCCTCCGTTCTTCAAATGTTATGTTGCTCTCCCGCCCAAGAGTTTCTATCTCTCTTGCCCGGCTTCTCCCATTCTCTCTGGCTGACCCGTTTGCATGGAATGCTCTTCCAGAGCAGCTACGTACCACAAGTTCCATTGTAGATTTTAAAACGCGTTTGAAAACTCATTTGTTTTCAATAGCTTTTGGTATTTTAGCTTAATTTACTGTTCTTATTACTATGATTATTCTCTTATTTCTGTTTTGTGAACCCCTTCCCCCCTTCATATGTTTTAATGTGATTTTAGGTTGTAAGTATCTGTTGAGGTGGCTATGGAGGAAGGAGAGCACCACACAATGTTCTTGTAGGCTATGGTGGCAAGTTCTGGATGAAGCGAAGTGGCCTCTTATTCCTCCCACTGGGGCTGGTAAGGGAAGAAGGAGTTTGAGAATCCGCACATCTGATACCCTCCAGCCCAGTCTTTGGACGTTTGCCGCCTTTGGTTTTGGAGGCTGGGGAGTCCAGGGGCTTTTGCTCCTGGTCAGGATCCAGAACGATAAAAGGAGACAAGGGATCAGGGGATGTGGAGTTCCACAGCAAGCTCAGAATACATTTTGTATCCCTTGGAAGCCAACAAGCGTAGTTTGGAGTCTGGATGGAGTTCCAGCCAGAAGCAGAGAAACGGGGAGGATTGCTCAGAGAACATGTCAGTTCTCATTTTCCTTCCTGTAACCTTTAAAGTAAAAGCAAGTGACATCCTGACTTGTACAAGGATTGGTAATGAATCTCAAAGGCTGTTGAAATAATTAGATGGCAAATCAAAGCAGAGCGCTCTTTCCTTGTGTGTATAATCTGAGAGACTGCATACATTCCTGTATCTTTACAGTTGCACACGTCTTTCCCGCTCCACTCCAGGCAATAACATGGGCAGAAAGATAGTTAAGTAACGTCCTTGAAAGCTTACGGTTAAACCTTAAAAGGACAGATGGCCAGAGAACAAGCCAGGGGGCAAGACCAAAGAGGAATATTAGAAGCACAAGACATGTCAGAGCTCAGGTAGACCATGGGCATGGCTAGACCTACCGATGGAGGGGTGAGGATCTCACGATATGATGATCGTGAGATCCTCCCCCCTCAGTCTACATGCAGTGCATGATGTCCTGGGAGGAGGGAGGACGTCGCATCCACCATATTTTTAAAAAATTGAAGATGAGCGCAAGTATGCTTCTTTGAAAAGGTGCAGTTGTTCTTTTTTTAAAAAACAACAACAACTGTTCCCCCCATCCTAACCCTGATAGAGACGGAGCTCCAGAGCAGCTTCATGCCCCATGCCCAGTTCCCGGCTCCTCATGGTTACTCGCAAGGAGCCAGGACAAAACCAGGATGGTGGCCCACACCTCCTGTGGTCTCGGGATCATCCCGAGACTGTGGGAAAAGTTGGAATAAACATGTAGGGCAATATCCTGGGGAAATGGAGGGCTCACCCCTCCCTGCTCCCGGGATTTCCTCTGCATCATGTGGATGCACAGGGATGATCCCGGGACGATCCCTGGGATATCGCCCCATCTAGACATGCCCCTTGTTGCTGCAGAAAGGCCCAACTGGAACAGGAAGTGCTTTATACTCCTTCCTGTCTGGGAGGATGCTTTGGCTAGCCTGGGTCAATTGAGTCAATCCAGAGCATGAAAGTATTTGCCAGAGAAGGCTGCCCTTCGCATTTCGGTGCTTTACCACATGGAGTGGCTGCACGCAGATCCAGTATCTCTTTATAGTCTTGGGCCACAGCTAGACCTAAGGTTTATCCTGGGATCATCCAGGGTTCGCCCCTGCCTGAGCACTGGATCCCCTGTGTGTCACCTAGATGAACAGGTTTGACCCCTGGACGATCCAGGGATAAACCTTAGGTCTAGCTATGGCCAAAGGCATGCAAAGAGGGACACTCATCAAAGTAAAGGGCCTCTGTTGAATAGGGAAATCTGAGTCTTTTTTTTTTTACTCAACGTAGTTCCACAGCATGAACAGCTCGGTTTGTCTCTGCAAGGTGAGCTGCGGTCTTTTCCACGAACGCTGGAAACTTTTGTTGCTCGTTTGTCCAGGTTCCACAATTTGTGCACATTTCTGAGCAATTTCTGCAAATTTCTGAGCAGTTTGGGTAAATTATAGCTGAA